>NC_134880.1:34126300-34138800 GCF_041734735.1 Babylonia areolata
GCAGATCAACCACGACCATTGTCCCAGCTACGTGGCAGCTTCAGATGTCCTTTGCCAGTGATCATTTATTTGAAGTAATGAAACAGTGTCAAAAAAAGAAAAAGAAAAAAAAGAAGAGAATACTGTTGACAGGTCACTGACATGTAGAAGAGCCAACTGAATGTGGGACACACATTTCTGCACATGTATAATTGATTGATTGTCTGATACAAGTGAAGGCGTTGTTTCTTTATTACTTGTCGATAGTTTTTTTTGTCATTTTCTTGGATATAAGCTGAGACGCTGAGGTACATGCATACATACAGAAGCAGATTATACAGTGTCTGAACAGCGAAACAAAAACAACTTATCACGGAAATCTGTAACTGAAAATAAGATGTGCGAAAGTGAGAGCACGAAATGCTTATGTGAAATAAAATGTTAACGATCAATGACTTGTCGGGTGCAGTAGCCAAGTGGTTAAAGCGTTGGACTTTCAATCTGAGGGTCCCGGTTTCGAATATCGGTAATGTCACCTGGATAAAGGGTGGAGTTGTTTTTTTCCGAACTCCCAGGTCAACATATGTGCAGACCTGCTCGTGCCTGAACCCCCTTCGTGTTTATTCGCACGCAGAAGATCAAATACGCACGTTAAAGATCATGTAATCCATGCCAGAGATCGTTGGGTTATGGAAACAAGAACACCCCCAGCATGCACACCCCCGAAAACATGGTATGGCTGCCTACATGGCGAAATAGATACACAGAACGGTCATACACGTAAAATGTTACATGGCTGTCCGAGTGTGAACGTGTATGGCCGTTTTGAATGTGTACACGTGCGTGCCTGAAATCTGATTGAATAACACAGGAAATGATGAGTGCCCAGTGTCAGTCGGCTCTATGTAATCAGTCTGTTATGCAAATGACCCCGAGTTTGAAAAGCACTTAGAGCTTGGTCTCTGAACGAGTACAGGCGCTATATAAGTATCCATATAAAAATATCAAATGAATAAGAATATGAAAGGGCCCGATGACGTTTCACTCTTTCACTGTGGACTGAAATGAAATGCCCTCGCCGCTGTGCACCAGTGAAAGACCGGTTTGAAAAGGAGAGGGCGGAAACAGGACGGGAAGACCGCGTGTGTTGTGGGCCAGAGTTTGAACTGCTTTATATTTAGCTCTGCTTTTGACAACATTTTGATGGAGTTCACTCCCATGAAATGATGCGTTTGGAGTGCAGGTTAACAGGAGAAGCATTTATCCAGATTAGATCTTCGGTGTGCAACCTTATCATACGTACACACACACACCTCCTCCCAAAAACCAAAACCAAACCAAAAAACAAAAACAAAAAAAAAACACCCCAAAACCCAGCAAACAAACAAAAACAAACAAACAAAAAAACAACAACCAGCAACAGCAACAACCAACAAACAAATGATTGATAAATTTGATCACAACGGAGCGCTGAGGGAGCACATAATGTTGTTTACGGTTTCATTTGCGACGTGGTCCCAGTATTTAGAGAGGGGATTGCAGTTTCAGTGGCAGTTCGCTTCTGACTGGCTGGGTGGGGAAACATGACTGAAATGGAGCGACATTACAGCACGTTTGACTGGGGCCACTTGTGAATAACACTTTGCTTTCTGCAGGAAAATATGCACGTACGTGGCAGTTCTCCTACGTACACACACACACACACACACACACACACACACACACACACACACACACACACAATGTGTGTGTGTGTACGTAGGAGAACTGCCACGTACGTGCATATTTTCCTGCAGAAAGCAAAGTGTTATTCACAAGTGTGTGTGTGTGTGTGTGTGTGTGTGTGTGTGTGTGTGTGTGTGTGTTCCATGTGAAAACTAGGTTTAGTATGAAAAACATACATCTGCACATCGGATATAGGAACATCGGTATGCTCCCAAGGACAGGAGTGAATCACACACACACACACACACACACACACACACACGCGCGCGCGCGCGCGCATGCACGCAAGCACGCGCGCGAGGCCCCTCAAAAGGGTAAATGATTAAGAAAAATGAAGAAAAAGGAAAATGAAAAACAAGGTAATGAAACGAATTAGCAAACAAAACCACAAAAAGAGAGAAAATATCCAACATTTTATCAAAGCATCATATGTATTGTATTTCTATTTTTTGTCACAACAGATTTTTCTGTGTGAAATTCGGGCTGATCTCCCCAGAGGGAGCGTGTGGCTACACTGAGAGCACCACCCATTTTTTTGGTATTTTTTCCTGCGTGCAGTTTTATTCATTTTTCCTATCGAGGTGGACTTTTCTACAGAATTTTTCCAGGAACAACCCTTTTGTTGCCGTGGGTTCTTTTACATGCGCTAAGTGCACGCTGCACACGGGACCTCGGTTTATCGTCTCATCCGAATGACTAGCGTCCAGACCACCACTCAAGGTCTAGTGGATGGGGAGAAAATATTGGCAATTGTACCGGGATTCGAACCAGCGCGCTCAGATTCTCTCGCTTCCTAGGCGGACGCGTTACCTCTAGGCCGTCACTCCACATTATAAATGATGTAAAGGACAACATGAACATTTGTGCGCGCGCACACACACACACACACACACACACACACAGAGAGAGAGAGAGAGAGAGAGAGAGTGTGTGTGTGTATCCTGGGGAATTTCCCCCTCGTTTGACCAGTTTGTTCGTTGTCGTTGAAGGACAAAGCACAGCTTTGTGGGGAATGATATGGAGGGAAGAGAACAAGATGAAGGCATCTGGTAGTTCGAATCACTAAATCTGTTCGCCTCAATGGAAATAAAGTTTTGATCAAAATTGCTCCCGGTGTGTTTGTCAGCGCATGTCGCAAAGGGAATCAATTCTCGAAATGAAATCCTCAATGTGCGTCGTCCCTGCCACATCCAAAAACAGAAACAACAACAACAACAACGACAAAAAACAGGGGGGGGGGGGGGGGGGGGGGGGGGGGCGGTATACATCTGATCAAAATCAGTCATACACAAAAAAATGTTGTTTATTATATCGTTTATTGTGGTCCAGAGCTTTAGAGTTAGAATAATAATTTAGATTGGAATGCATTTGTTAACTCCCCTTCGGACTGAAGTGTGAATGGTGAAGATGGTGTGATGGCTGTGTAACTCTCGTGAACATCATTTGTATCGGACATAGATGAATGTGTGTGTGTGTGTGTGTGTGTGTGTGTGTGTGAACAATGTAACCGAAATGAACCCCCCCCCCCAAAAAAAAAAGAGAGAGAGAAAAAAAATATGGTCGGTAAGATTGTAAATTGGTGCAGGTCTCTTAGAGAGAGAAAGATTGTAGCCCACCCTCTGCCGCCATCATGTTAAGCACAGATCAAAAGAAGAAAGAAAGAAGACAGACTGAAGGAGAGAGAAAATGAGAACTCAGAACTCAAAACGTTTTTATTCAAGGAATAAGATTTTAGGCATGGCCCATTCTTCCAATCTGTCCTTACTAATCTGCATCACCTCGATTAAAACATCACAGACAGAGAGAGAGAATTACGTTTTAACATCCGAATGTTTTCCCCTTTGGCTGAACGGTGGACCATTCAGTTGCTCAAGCGCCCTCTTACTCCTCTCGCCTTGTCTTATTTCTTCTTGCTAGTCCCTCTCAGTCCGAAGATGACGCACGTGCTCTCAACGAGGGGAGCGGAAGTGGCCCCGCGATCCCAGAGCTGAAGCACACAGGTGTCACAGCGATGTGCCCGAACCCTGTTCAGCAGCTGCACCCTGTCACAGCGATGTGCCCGAACCCTGTTCAGCAGCTGCACCCTGTCACAGCGATGTACCTGAACCCTGTTCAGCAGCTGCACCCTGTCACAGCGATGTGCCCGAACCCTGTTCAGCAGCTGCACCCTGTCACAGCGATGTACCTGAACCCTGTTCAGCAGCTGCACCCTGTCACAGCGATGTGCCTGAACCCTGTTCAGCAGCTGCACCCTGTCACAGCGATGTGCGTGAACCCTGTTCAGCAGCTGCACCCTGTCACAGCGATGTACCCGAACCCTGTTCAGCAGCTGCACCCTGTCACAGCGATGTGCCCGAACCCTGTTCAGCAGCTGCACCCTGTCACAGCGATGTGCCCGAACCCTGTTCAGCAGCTGCACCCTGTCACAGCGATGTACCTGAACCCTGTTCAGCAGCTGCACCCTGTCACAGCGATGTGCGTGAACCCTGTTCAGCAGCTGCACCCTGTCACAGCGATGTACCTGAACCCTGTTCAGCAGCTGCACCCTGTCACAGCGATGTGCCCGAACCCTGTTCAGCAGCTGCACCCTGTCACAGCGATGTGCCCGAACCCTGTTCAGCAGCTGCACCCTGTCACAGCGATGTACCTGAACCCTGTTCAGCAGCTGCACCCTGTCACAGCGATGTACCTGAACCCTGTTCAGCAGCTGCACCCTGTCACAGCGATGTGCCCGAACCCTGTTCAGCAGCTGCACCCTGTCACAGCGATGTGCCCGAACCCTGTTCAGCAGCTGCACCCTGTCACAGCGATGTACCTGAACCCTGTTCAGCAGCTGCACCCTGTCACAGCGATGTGCCTGAACCCTGTTCAGCAGCTGCACCCTGTCACAGCGATGTACCTGAACCCTGTTCAGCAGCTGCACCCTGTCACAGCGATGTGCCTGAACCCTGTTCAGCAGCTGCACCCTGTCACAGACAGCAAGGTCGACAAGACACAGCGAGACCCCCTTCAAAATGGCCACAACGAGATCATTCATCACACACACACACACACACACACACACACACACACACACACACACACACACACACACACACAGACACACACACATACACACACACGCACCCTCCAACACACACACACACACACACACACACACACACACACAGACACACACACATACACACACACGCACCCTCCAACACACACACACACACACACACACACACACACACACGATGTCTGACAATCTGTGGGAGTGGTTGTTTGGTTCGTTTTGTTTTTGTTTTTTTTCTTTTTTCCTTCAGAGTGTTTATTGCCCTGGCACAGTGGGTTTTTTCTGGGGGAGGGGGGAGGGGCAGGGTGTTATTCTAGGAAAACAGCACTCCCACTGTGTTTTGTTTTCGGCAATGTTTTGTGTGTGTGTGTGTGTGTGTGTGTTTGCGTTTTGCTTGTTTGTTTTTTCGGCGACACCGGTCCACTTAAAAGGCAGCTGTATCTGTGGAAATGAGCGAACTCCATGGAGGTGTGTTTGCTGAAGAGGCTTCAAGCCCGTGTGACTGAATGCCGCTTCACTGGGGGTAGCTGCTGCACAGACACTGTGCGTGAGGTGCACAGTCTCTCTGGAGAAGGGACCCTGGTCCTGTCATCCTGCACTGCCTCTGAGGGAGGAAAACACCAGGACTGAACTGGATGACAGGAGAGGAGGGGAAATGGGTGGATGACAGGAGAGGAGGGGAAATGGGTGGATGACAGGAGAGGAGGAGAAATGGGTGCATGACAGGAGAGGAGGGGAAATGGGTGGATGACAGGAGAGGAGGAGAAATGGGTGGATGACAGGAGAGGAGGAGAAATGGGTGCATGACAGGAGAGGAGGAGAAATGGGTGCATGACGGAAGAAAGGAAGGAAGCGGACCAAACGGAGGTCAAACATGGAGAGAGAGAATGGCGGATATACGTATATACTGTCGGGCGCAACAGCATAGTGGTTAAAGTGTTGACCTTCAATCTGAGGATCCCAGGTTCGAATCTCGGTGACGGCACCTGGTGGGTAAAGGGTGGAGATTTTTCCGATCTCCCAGGTCAACATATGTGCATACCTAGTGCCTGAACCCTCTTCGTGTCTATACGCAAGCAGAATATCAAATACGCACGTTAAAGATCCTGTAATCCATGTCAGCGTTCGGTGGGTTATGGGAACAAGAAATACCCAGCACGCACACCCCCGGAAGCGGAGTATGGCTGCCCACATGGCCGGCGGGGTAAAAACGGTCATACGCGTGAAAGCCCAATCGTGTACATACGAGTGAACATTGGAGTTCAGCCCACGAACGCAGAAGAAGAAGAAGGGTATATAGAGAAAGATAGAGAGATAGATAGATAGAGAGAGAGAGAGAGAGAGAGAGAGAGAATACGAATATGAATATTATTTTTTATTCAGATTACGCCATAACCCCTGTATGAAGGGGTATAACATATTCATCAAATGGATAGTATTAACAACACCAGAGTCGAATCTAAACAAAGCCAGCACATACGAAACGAATAGATCTTAAAAACTAAGTTGCACACACACACACACACACACACATACACACACATGATCACACACGAACACACATACATACACACATGCGCACGCACGCACGCACACACACACACACACACACACACACATATACAAGCACCTCTCACTCTCCCCAAAACAGCGGCACTCGGAGAGGGAGGGAAGGAGTGGCTGCATCATTGGCTCCCCGTCTCATATCACGAAGACAAGCCCAAAGGAAAAGTCCCCCAGTGAAGCCTGCTGAAGGCACGGGTACGGTGCGGTGGCCGAGTGGTTAGAGCTCTGGATTCTCGCCCGAGTTTTCTGAGTTCGATCCCCCGGTTTCGGCGCACCTGATGGGTAGTTGTGGAGATTTTTTCGATACCCCAGGTCCACATAATGTACAGACCTGTTGGTGCATAAACCACTTCCGTGTGTACACGCATGCAGCAGGTCAAATATGCACGTTAAAGAAAGAACCTGCAATCGATGCCAGCGTCGGAACATATCCAGCCTGCACATCCCCGAAAACGGAACATAGTTGCATACATGGCGGTGTAAAAAATACGTAAGAGTCAACTTGTACATACGAGTGAACGTGTGGGTTGTTACCGACTAACGTGAGAAGAAGCAGATGATGAAAACCCACTGATAATTAGAGCCTTCTTCAGAATCACGGCTGTTCTTGTTCACTGTGTGTTGAACAGGCCAGCTCTCTGCAAAGTAAGTTGGGTGAGTGTGTGTGTGTGTGTGTGGGGGGGGGGGGGGGGGGGGGGGGGGGGGGATAA
Source organism: Babylonia areolata (assembly GCF_041734735.1). Taxonomy (NCBI): domain Eukaryota; kingdom Metazoa; phylum Mollusca; class Gastropoda; order Neogastropoda; family Buccinidae; genus Babylonia; species Babylonia areolata. The sequence continues at coordinate 34,133,339 of NC_134880.1, forward strand.
GGGTCGGAGATTTGAAATTTAACTCTGTCAGTAGAATGCCTCAGTTATGGCGTATTGAATGATGTTTAGTTCGGCTTTTCGTGTAACGTCTGAATCTGCCAGACCTAGTTTGTTTGGTTAGCTTTTGCCCGTGACGTCTGAATCTGGTGAAAATAATGCTTCTGTTGTGACGTGCTCTGTTATGCTTAGCTCTGGTTGGTTTGGTTAGTTTTGCTTCTGTTTAGTGTGTTCCGTTTCTCTTCGTGGCTGTTGTTCACTGAAAACAGCCTTGGACAGGAGAAAGTGTGTTAAAGAGTGTGCGTATGTGCGTGTGTGTGTGCGTGCGTGCGTGCGTGTGTGTGTGTGTGTGTGTGCGTGCGTGCGTGCGTGTGTGTGTGTGTGTGTGTGTGTGTATGAAGTGCTGATTGAAGTGGTGGCAAGTTAAAATTGAGCGTTTAAAAAAAAAAAAAGATAGTAAAATGCTTCAAGCAGACTCAGTAAATATTCTGCATTGTGTTTGTTTTCTTTTTTCCCTTCTATTCTTTTGGGGGGATATCTGGGGTGGGGGGGGGGGGGGGGGTAGAATTAAACAGATGGAAGGAGTGAGAGAAAGAGAGAGAGTAAATCAAATGAATGACGAAACCAACAGCGTACTGTCAGACTGTATGGTTTACAAGATGGAATGAAGATGGGGAACAAAAACGACGAATAAAACGAATAAAGAAATAAATCTTTTTGGGTCAGTCTTAAAGGCTTTGATGAGTTCATTCATTGATTCATTGACATCCTAATTGATTTGATTTGACGATAGGTTCAGTGATGGCCTGTTTGTCTAGTTGATTGATTTTGCTCTGGGGTTGTACCAACACTCAGAATAGCCTGATGTCACCGACACCACGTGTATACATGAAAGCAGTACGAAGAGATTAAAACACTGAAGGTTATCTTCTGCGTGTTGACCGAGGGTGGAACTTGGTGGATAAAAATGACGATTCTGTTCACATGCAAAACGATAGCCCGGCTTCAAGTGAAGCTCAACTTTCATTTTCCCAGTTTCAAATAGAACCCGGTCACTGGTTTAACAAATGGAGGGCAGGATTTTAACGACACGGCGTAGGAGGGGGATGAAAAGAGTGCTGGTGACAGTTCGATTTGCAGATGGTTTTTTTTTTTCTTTCTCCCTTTTGAATTACTTTGTGGTCGAATTCACTCCCATGAAGCGATGCATTTCATTGCACATGTCACCAAGGGACGCTATTCTCGGGGATTAATCGGCATTGTGTGTCCTTGTCACAGGCAGGTGGTCACAGGAGGAGGGATGTAGTTAATCAAGCAGAGGATAAAACGTGCCGCAACACGGCCCTTGCATCGAGTGATTGCAAAGAGATCTGGAAACGACGATGAACGAATGGTACAGTCATGGCCTGAGGATGTAATGTAACGAACAAAACCTCCGAAATGCACATGTTGTAATCAGTCATCAGAAAGATATAAATCCATTAGGATCTCAGAAACAAATAACACATTTTTAGCCCTTCCAGCTTGAAGAAAATCCTCTGATTCGAAATTGCATTACCAAATGTAGGACAGCTGTGTGCAGAAGGAGGAAGAAAACGGAGCAAGGGGCAGTCTTGTGACAGTTTGAACTGAGCGGTCTTTCACGTCGCTTGTGATAACATCATGATCGATTACGCCTCCATGGAACGATGCCTTTCGCTGTGCATGTCTTCATGGGAAGCAGTTCTTGGATTGGAAACACCTGTGCCAGAGCCATGAAGAGCACAGAGAGAGCGAATATTTTTATCATTGCGCGTATGGGCAACAAGCACGTGCGCGCACGCACGCATACACACACACACACACACACACACACACACACACACACACACAGAAGGCAGTCGTTTTGCAGCCAGTCTAAAGCAGTGATAAAAATGTCAAGCAAATTGAAATTAAAAGTTAAAAAAAAAACACGACCAAAAAACAATCAACACACAAAATAAAGATGAAAAAACAGCAACAAAAAGGAAACCAACACGCCAGCATCGCAGGGCCTACATGGCTATGGTGTGTTGTTGTTGTCTGACCTCACTGGTTTGCATTGTGACCCAACTCTCCATCGCTTTGATGATGACGCACCACTTCGTGTCTCCAGTTCTCGCTTTTTATCTATCGCTTATGGAGCTAAAGCTGAGTCTCCTGAGGAGGGAAACAATAGAAATGAACTGGGGCAGAGAATGCTTCATTCACATCAAGCTCCAGCCCCAAGTGAAGGGTTCACATGAACATGATACAACTCAATGAAATAAGATAAGCAAACGTTCATAAATATAGACAACAAAACATAAATGACATTTATTACAATAAAACAAGGATAAATTATGAACGTCATTGATATTGTTGGACGACATTGAGTGACTTAATTTGAATAGAGAGGGATGCTTGTATTTCGGTTGGAAGACATTGAGTGACTTAATTTGAATAGAGAGGGATGCTTGTAGTATTTCGGTTTTATAAACATTTCGACGTATATTCCTTAGTATTGTGCAGCAAAGAATAAGATGCATCATTTTCTTGGGTCTCAGGATACAAATTTATTCCCACTAAGAGTTCTGTATCTAGAGCAATGCATTGATAGAGAGAGAGAGAGAGAGAGAGAGAGAGAGAGAGAGAGAGATTAACTGAGCACTCTAGGACGGTGGTTTTAGGCGAAAGCCTAACATTAAAAAAAATTCTGAAGATATGTATGCACGTTGGAAACGATTCAACACATATCCAGTCACCAACAAAAATCAGAGCAAGAGCGTTAGTGAGAAACATAGGAGGTGGAAGGACAAGGTTAGGAGGAAGAAGAAAGGATGAGAGAGAGAGAGAGAGAGAGAGAGAGAGAGAGAGAGAGAGAGAGAGAGAGAGATGGGTGGGTGAGAGAGAGAGTGAGAGAGAGAGAGTGTGTGTGAGAGAGAGAGAGAGTGTGTGTGTGTGTGTGAAAGAGAGAGAGGGGAGGGGAACCGAGCAAGGAAGCGGTCCACTCTTGCCAGAGTGGAAATTATATTTGAAGCTTACAGAAACAACAACAAAAAGAAAGAAAGAACACAAACAGGAAGCGGGACACCGAAGTCTTTGATGAAGGTTCTTGCTCTGTTTTCCTCCCGTTTTCCTTCAGTCTCCAATCAGAACAACACAGTCATTCAGGCACCAGGCCCCCACCCACCCACCCCACCTCCACACACCCCTCCTCCTACCCCCTTCCTCATCTCGCCTTTTGATCTCCACCGATGGAACTGAATGGACTCTCTGGGGAAGGGGAGTAAATAATGACACTGAACTGGGGGAAGAGAGCAGTTAGGATGACAGGAATGGGGGGGGGGGGGGGAGAAAGGGGGGTGACGGGGGTGTGAGAGGAGACGTAGATTTAGAGGAAGAGGAGGGAGTGGGGTAAGGGAGATGAATGGAGGTGGAGAGAGGAGAGGGAGAGGACAAGGCGAGAGACTGAAAGAGGGAATGGGGAGGTGTGAAGGAAAGGGTCCGAGAAAGGGAGGCAGACAGACAGACAGTTGAACAGACAGACAGTTGAACAGACAGACAGACAGTTGAACAGACAGACAGACAGACAGTTGAACAGACAGACAAAGAGTATGTTCTTTAATAATGGCTGGCAGACCCTTGACTTGAATCAGAAAAGTCAAAAGATGATTAAAAGTACATTCAGCCCCGCCTTTGGTGAAAGCCTCTGGATTGTTTATTTATTCTATCTTATTTCTTTATTGTTTTTACTGTTGTCGTGCAAACGTTAAAGCCAGTTTGTTACGTCCTAATTTGTCACCTGCCCAAATTGTCACCGCTCGCAAAATAGTCACCAGAACGAAATGTATCATCCTTTAGACATATCTAAGCTAATAAACTGTTTGCCTCAATTGACTTGTGTACCGATCTTACTTAGAATTTCTTTCTCTTACCTTGATGAATGGATCTGTCCGTCTGTCTTCCTCTCTTTCACTCTCTCTTTCCCTTTGTGTCTGTCTCTGTATCAGTGTCTCTCTCTCTCTCTCTGTCTCTCCTTCTCTCTCCCTGTCTGATATATACATATATGCATGTATGTGAGAGAGAAATTGTAGTTACCTTCGTACACACGCACGCGCGCGCACACACACACACACACACGCACACGCACACGCACACCCACACAGATATACATATATATGCTACACCCAATCGTGCAAATATCGTGCCCATTTCATGTAATGGGCAATGCCATGTATGAGTTTTAAATTGTCATTCGTGTTGCTATTGCTCAAGGCTTATGGCATGGATGCGAGATAACAATCTGCTCCGTGCCCTTTCTGTTCAGCAGACAAGGAACAGCTAACATGAAGCAATTCAGATGGCTCCCTGTCAAGCACTGACTGGCAACATGCCTCGATGTGGCCTAGAAAAACTTGTAGAGGACAGCACAGACAAACCTTGCCCTTCCTCTGTGCATGACCCATCGCTGCCTCCAGGACTCAGCTGCTGAAAACCAACCACCAGCTCCAGGATGTTCAGATCATTCGATGGAAAACCCTTCTCCGTTCTCCATAGAGAGTGTACAACTGATAACTGAGCCACCTTCTGCAGATGACACTGAGTTCTCTTCCACAGATGATCCACAGACAGCTTTTAGACCATCGTCCATTTGAGACCAGCTGTTAACACCTGGATCAGACAATGTTGCACCCGAGAACCCATATGCAGCTAAATGTGCAAGGGAGAAAACAAGGCACAGCATTGGAAAAACAGGCCAAACGAATGCTAACACGCAGTACAAGATCACTTCTGGCAGTTGGTGTTGGAGACAAAGTGGCTGTACCTGTTTCTCACTTTGATCGCAGTAAAGCAGACCCACCAAATTTAGTTGGTGTTGTGTTAGAAACAGAAGAGAATGGCTACACAGCTGGCACAAAACTTGACATTATCAAAGGCAAACTTGCCAGAAACCAATTTGAGCTCATTCAGTATGCAGGACTTTGCGCAGAAAATATCTTACCATAAGACAGGACTTTGCGCAGAAAATATCTTACCAGAAGTTTTCAGCATCCGCGAAATTGTTCGGGCACAAAGTGTGTGTGGCGGTCAGGGATACCAACAATGCCATTGCATGAGCAACTGAATTTCAAAACGCTGTTCCTGTCTCAAAGCTGGTCTTCGCTGCAACAGTGCCTGCCACGGCTACAAATCCTGTGACAATGCTGATCACTGAAAGAGAGAGAGAGAGAGAGAGAGAGAGAGAGAGAGAGAGAGAACGCAGGGCTTGTTCATAACCAATGGTGTACAGTATTTGGACAATCAGATGCCAAAAATAAAACAAATGTTTTAAGATAGATAAATCATTAAATTCATATGAATAAAGGATTAAAAACAACAACAACAACATATACACGTATGGCTTGTTCAGGATCAAAGAGGCTATACCAGTCTTGAATATAAGCTTATTTGTGTTTGCACATTCC
>NC_134880.1:34141300-34181300 GCF_041734735.1 Babylonia areolata
TCTTACTTATCACCGTCAGGTGGTGCTGTTCTTGTGACGACTTTCTCTTCCCTCCTTCCGCCCACAACCTCCCCTCTTATTGTCCTTTTTCACTGCATCCAGCTGGCAGCCCTTCCGCCTTTCTCTCCTGCCTTCTGTCTTCCTGCCTGCTTGTCTGCACACGCTCACATACATACAACTACACACACGCGTACACACAAACAAACACACACACACACATATACAAACACAGATACAGATATGCACGCATGCACTCACTCGCACAGAGAACGAGAGAGACAGACAGACAGACAGACAGAGAGAAAGAGAAAGACAGAAACAGACAGACAGACAGACACACACACACACACACACACACAAATAATGTATTCATTATTTGGCTATCGCCCCTCATGAAAGGGTGTACATGGATACACAAGCACAACACAGCCATACCAAATATCATAAATGCATATCAAAGATCACGTCAAACTAGATAAACGAATAAATCATATCATCAAAACAGTACATTATCTCTCAAATGCATTCTATAAGAAAACTTACAAAACCGAGCATCACTATCTCTAATGCACGACGCTTGCAAACTTAATTTAAAGGTACATGGATTTCGGTAATATTTTAAAGGAAAAAACTGTTGTTTCATATCATGAGAGAGAGAGAGAGAGAGAGAGAGAGAGAGAGAGAGAGAGACGCTTTGATATTTTATTGTCATTACCTGTATAGGTCTATTGACAAGGAGGTGATAAGGGTTATTTCTTATGTCACCACAAGTACAATACCACACTCTGCTTAATCCATCAAAACAAAACAAGCAGACAAAGAAAAACAAAACAGCTTTCATCGAAATACAACACCCTTACAATAGGGAAGCAAAAAATATTAAAAACAAAACAAAACAAAAACACCATTACTGGATCATCCATTCAAAAGGTGATACTATTCAACGTCTACTTTATTATCTGGCTTACAGTCTGAACACAAGATAATGGACATTATACATTGTTATCCTCCTTTACTCTGTTATTGTTCTGAATAGTATGACTACATCTTATTCTCTGTGCTTCTACAATAATTATTCTGATTCTTTGTACATGTTAATTCTTTGGTAAATGCCACGAGTCCACACGCTCACCAACATGCAAATCAAAGTTCAATGATAAATTACAAGGAATAAAAAAATAATCAATCACACTGCATCCACTGGGGGACACAAAAGTACATTCACCCTCTGTGTCGCCCGTACAAAAACCATTCAAAATAACCATATCAAGCATGAAACACAAATCCAACAAAGTTTTACCAAAATTATTAATCACCTGGTCCTTTGAATTGCGCACACAGCTTCCTTCATCCACTGTGTCACACTCCCATTCACTCACATAGTTAGACATGACTTCAAGTTCAGCTTGTTCCTGACCAGTTATAGCATTCAGATCTCCAGTGACCATCAAATATACTTCATCTTTTTCAAAATGCTGTAGTAATTTGTACTATATTTGTATTTGTACTTCTCTTTTTTTATCACAACAGATTTCTCTGTGTGCAATACAGGCTGGTCTCACCACGTTGTGTCAAATATGCACCACCGGGTGACAGCTTGCACACATTCCAACAAAAAGAGTGAAACAGCGACAAGACCATGCCACACAGTACAAAAGCAATGCAAACATCAGTCGATGTCAAATGTGTCTCAGTGTCCGTGTCATCTCTCACCTGCAAATGTTTACGTGTTCTCGTACCTGACCCAGATTGTAGCCGTCCACAGAAAATACCAATAGCAGCCCTCCACGTACCTAAATCCACCATTTTTTAACAGTTTACCATTCCACAGTACCTTACTGATCCACAGCACATCAAACAAGTTCCGTTCAGTCCAGCACAACTCCTCACAACAGAAAAATTCGCAGCGTGAATTCACACGGGCTGCTAGCCGGCCGCCATTACCCGTCATTCCCCAGAGAGAGAGACAGACAGAGACACACAGACAGACACACAGACAGACAGAGACACACAGACACAGACAGACAGACAGACAGACAGACAGACACACACACACACACACACACACACACACACACACACGCAGAGGATATATAATCTCGGTTTTCGGTTTTCATATTGCTCCTTCCTTCCTTCCTGTTTTCTTTCTCTCCGTCCTCCTCCTCCTCTTTCCCTCCTAACCTCTTCATAACTGAAAGAAAGAGGACATGGACGAAGAAGTGTTGATGGGTTGTGAAGCAGGTGGCTGCCTGTCTGTGTGGACAGTGGCTGGACAGCAGTTTCTGGCGTGCTGTCTGATGGATGTGTTGGGCAAAATTGGATTCATAATTTCCTTCTGATGACCTGCCAGGAACGAATTTGTCACAACGGACGTGGCATGTTTTCTCTTGTGAAAGCAACACAAACGGTTCCAGGTACGTTCATGCGTGTGTGCGCACACAAACGCTCACAGACACACACGCGAACGCCCGCATGCACACGCGCACACACACACACACGCCCGCACACACACACACACACACACGCACACACACACACACAAATTTGTTGTGCCGCTGCCAGAGTGTCTGGAACACAGGAAAACAGGAGAAAATCCGCAGAGAAGCTGGCAGATCAAGCAAACGACATCATCTTCCTGGCTAATGACACCATAAATGGCGCAGGAGAGGATGTGTAATGACGTCATCTTCCAAAGCTGATGACATCATAGATGGCGCAGGAGAGGATACTATCTTCTCTTGGTCCTCATTTCCAAAACCCGTCGAACATGAAGGGTCAGATGTTGCTTCCGGTGTTTTGTCTTACGATGTGAGGAAACTGGAGACACTTGGCACGGATTGTTCAGTCTGTTTGCTTGTTAGTCTCTTTGTTCTTTCTATGTTTCTTTGTCTTTTCCTCTCTTTCTCCTTATTTCCTTTTTTTCAGTCTGTCTTTGTTCGTTCTAACTATTTGGTCTTTCTTTCTGTATTTTTGTCTTTCTTTCGTTTCTATTTCGTTCATTCTTTCTTTCATTCGTTGCCCCTTTTTCCATTTTTCTCTGTTCATTATCATTCGCTTTCTTTCTTTCTTTCTAAGTGAAGTAGCAGTGGAGATGAACTGACATTGAAGGAAAAGAGGGAGGGTGGGGAGATTTGGGAGGGGGTGGGTGCTTGTTTTACCGTTGAATCGACTGTGAGGGATGAAATAAATGAGAGAGCACTCCGCCCTCACACACACACAGATGAACACACACACACATACACACAAACGCGCGCGCACGCATGTACACACACACGCACGCACGCACACACATAAACACACACACACACACACACACCAAAATCCAGAGAGACAGACAGTAGGGAGACAATCAGACAGGTGTGATCTTCCAGGCTGAAGAAAACAAACAGGGAGCGGGGGTCACGTGGTGTCTTTTCTGTGTCCCCGCGGGGCGCCGTTCTCCAAGCTCGGGTATGGGCGGTCACTTGCTGTGTGCCGCTTTCTCGCTTTCCGTGAGAACCTCAAGGTGGCGATGCGTGGCGTTGAGAATACTATTCTTTCCTCTTTTTTTTCTTCCTTTTTTTAACTGGGCGGTTTGTTTCTTTGTGTTTATTTCTTCCTCTTTATTCTTTCTGTCTCTTTCTTGCTTCCTTCTTTCGTTAATCTCTGTTTGTCTCTCGTTCTTTCTACGGTGGACGCCATGATGCGTGGCATTGAGACGATGATTATAATTTTCTTCTTGTTTCTTTCCTTTTGATGAGTTGTTTTGTTTTTATTTCTTCTTTTTATTTATTTTCATCTTTCTTGTTTTCTTTATTTCTGGACATCTGTCAGTTTGTTTTTCTTTTCTTTTTTTTATTTCTTTTTTTACAGTTCTTTTCTCCCCCTGCCTTCCTCTTTCCACTTTCGTTTTCCCTGTCACCTTACCATTTTCATTTCCTTTTCTGTTGGATTTTCTTGATTATTTATTTCTCTAACGCATCCTATAGCTAACTAAAGGAGGCAGGTGGTAGAATGGTTAAGACGCTCGTCTGCCAATACAGAGTCCGTCAGGGTCTGTTTTTGACTATTGGTGAATTGTACATACCATACAGAGTTGAATGTGATCCACAGTTTAAAAAAAAAAAAAAAAAAAAAAAAAAGGATCTGCAGTGCGGTTTTATATGTAGTTTATTTGTTGCTGTATTTAGTAGTGATGGTGGTGGTGGAAGTGACGGAGCTACACATGGGAACATGCTGTCAGAGGGGCGGTAAAAACAGCTGTGATGTTGATGGCTGATGGAAACAGGTGGGGGGAGGGGGGGGAGAGGGGGAGGGGGGGAGGAAGCGTGTGTCCTCACAGTCCCAGCGGGTCGCCGTTACCAAAGCTCCGTTGTCTGTGAACGGTCACTTGTTGTCTGCCCTTTTCTCATTTCTCCTGTGAAGAAAGTGACGATGCGTAGCATTGAGAAGATAATTTCCTTTTTTCCTCAGGATTTGTTTCTGTGTGTTTATTTCTTTCTTTTCATCATTTTCTGATATTTTTTTCTTTCTGGTAGTTTGTCAGTTTGTGGTCCGCTCTATCTTTCTTCCGTCCTTTGCACTTTTATCTTTGCGTCTTTCCGAGCTAAGTGACAGTTGTCCCATTTTCTTTCTTCTCTTTTTGTCTGTCTCTCTCCTTTTTCATTTGTCTTTCGCGTTGTCATTTCCTTTTCTGTATTGATGATGGAATACAAAGCATGCAGAAAACTGAAGAGGGCTTCACTCATAATCTGGTGGTTTGTGTGAGAACCATTGATATCTAAAAACTAGCTGATTAAGAAAAAAATAAATGATTTGTGGATTTATATACTGTGATGTCTTAAAGCACTGATAATCCTTTGGGAAAGGAAACATCTTGACATGCAGGCAGTGTGGTTTTAATATGCAGTTGACACCAGTGGTGGTGGCGGCGGTGGTAGTGACGGTGATAATGTTTCGTGTGAGACGATTGGACGAAGTCCCGTGTGAACCATGCACCATGCGCACGCATAAAAATGGCGGCAATAAAGAGGTTGTCCATGGCAAAATTCTGTGAAAGATCCATATTGATAGTTCGAATAAATATATTCATATATTTGTGGACGGAAACAAAATAATGAAAAAGTGGCGCTATACCATGACGACGCACTCTTCAGTAGAGATCATTCCAAATTTCACGCAAAGAAATATATTGTTATTAAAAAAAAAGTTATGCAGTGCAATACAGTGCAATGCAACGCAATACAGTCATGACAGTGGTGGTGTGATGATGATAATGGTGACGGATGGTGGTAGTGAAGCTGGTAGACATCTTCTAAAATGCTACTCGTGCTCCAAGTGACCCCAAAGTATTAACCTTTCTTTCCTTTTACCATTTCAGACCCTTTGGGGATTCTACCCACCTCTCCCAATTCTCTGCTACCGAAGGGCAGTTCTGACAAAGACTGCAACAGATCGCCGGAAAGGAGGGGGAGGAGGAGTCAGGACACAGCGGAGGCCCCTGTCAGAGACCATGCCGGTTGTAATTGGAATGGTCCACCATCGATCCCGGACTGTCCCACATCTGCGGCAGTAGAATCGCCATCCGTCATCTGGTGTGTGACGGCTGCTCCCCGTGCTTGTTGTGCTGCCGTGCACTCCGCCACGCCGTCCACTGGGTGAGTGTCTGACACAGGGTCCACACACCGCTCTGTTCTGCACTTTGTGCAGAGTGGACAGGAGGGGAGGAGGGAGGTGGAGAGAGGAGGGGAGGAGGGAGGTGGAGAGAGGAGGGGTGGGGAGGGAGGTGGAGAGAGGAGGGGAGGAGGGAGGTGGAGAGAGGAGGGGTGGGGAGGGAGGATGAGAGGAGGGGTGGGGAGGGAGGATGAGAGAGGAGGGGTGGGGAGGGAGGTGGAGAGAGGAGGGGTGGGGAGGGAGGTGGAGAGAGGAGGGGTGGGGTGGGAGGGAATGAGGGAGAGTGGGAGGGAGTTAAGGGAGAGAAAGAGCTCGGAATTCTGAAAGCTTAGCGTCACATCACTGACCTGAAAACATTGTCGGAGTGCATGTATTGTGCGCGCGCACAAGTTCAAGTTCAAGTTCATAGCGTAACCCAAACGCAGACACACTGATACAAAAACAAGAAACAATCGAAGGGCCGCACAGCAGACAACACACACACACACACACACACACACACACACACACACACACACACACACACACACACACACACGTATGCTATACCCAAGAAGCTGGGACAAATTAAAAACTTGAACCATATTTGAAAAATACAGCAAATACACAAAACAGAAAAGCACTGACTATGTTACGAATCCGCGCCCATTTCTTACAAATCGAACAGGGAAGATATAAGAATACGCTGAAAGTGCAAAGACTGTGTGATACCTGTAACAGTTTAGAAGACAGGATCCACCTTTTAGACAATTGTGTAAAATACATTATTTACAGAAACAAATTCCTAATCGATTAATGTCATCCAAATGCCATGCCTTCTAAAAGAATTACAGCCAAGGCTGGCAAATTTTTTTCACGAATGTTTCTTTTCTCAATATGCTCACGTTTATGTTTTATTGTGTCTTATAAACTTTAAGGGTTTATGACAGTATTCTAAGCTATTCTATTAACACACACACACACGCACACGCACGCACGCACGCACGCACACACACACACACACACGAACACACACACACACACACACACGAACACACACACACACACACACCACACACGAACACACATACACACACACACACACACACACACACACACACACACACACACACACACACACACACACACACACACACACACACACACACACACACACACACACCACACGACACACACATACATACACACACACACACACACACACACACACACACACCTTTCTGTAATGTAACCTACATGCATTGGGTTATATATATGTATTCTTTTTTAAATATTTGTTTCATATTGTGTGTGTGTTTGTGTATGTGTGTGCGCACGCTACTGTATACACACGCATGGACGCCGAAACACATGCGAGAGAAAAGCCACAAACAGTTGGATACGTTTTTGCTGGCAATGCCAATAATAAGATCCCTTTGAAGCCTGCTCATCAGTCATTGTCTGGCCAAATTAGAGTTCATTCTGCCCCATAAAAAACAATGAGTGATGACCAACTTGAGATCTTCAAATAAGAAAGAGAGGGCGGGAAAGGTGAAGGAAAAAAGGGGGTGGAGAGAGAGAGAGAGAGAGAGAGAGAGAGAGAGAGAGAGAGATGAAGGGCAGGGAGAAAGGAGTGGGAATAGATACTGTTGCATTTCATTTTGCAATGATAATTATACTTCGTCGTCTTCTTCCTTCCTGGCGATATCATCCATCCTCCGTGTGTCAGCTCTGATTGTTCTCCCACTGACAGTAGTCTGCTGACCGAACACGCTAAGAGCACTGTCACTTCCTATTGCGTCGCTGGACTTTGTAGTGTCCAGTGGAAGAGGCTGAGAGATCCATGACTTTGTAAGTGGGCTGGTGTCTGTGCATCCCTGACTGTGCAGGGGTGGTTCACTGTCATTCCCGATAATTATGTCGGACAGAATCCTTGGCCAACAAAACTGTAGTCATACCGTTGGCTCTCTCACAAAGTGAGAAAAACAACAACAACAGCAATGGTTCCCATCCCAGTTTCTCTCTTGGAAGGGATCAAATTCGCCTTTCCGGCACCCCACCCTACCCCATCACCGCCACACTCACACACACACACACACACACACACACACACACACACACACACACACACACACACACACATATATATATATATATATATATATATATATATATATATATATATACGCACACACGCGCGCAAGCACACACACACATACACACGCGCGCGAGCGCGCGCGCGCACGGACGCATACACACACTCATGCACGCACGCACACATGTACTCATGAACACACGTTCGCACGCGCGCGCGCCCCCCATACACACACACAGAGGTATTGCCTGCAGCGGTGGTGGTGACTTACCATGCGAAAAGGTCAAAGCACTTACTCTCTGTTAGAGTTTTTCATCTTACTTTTTCTGTTCTAAAGCTTGAAGCGAAGTCTTGTAGCCTTCATATTCCAATATTGTATTTCCTTATGTTGTCCAAGTGCAAAAGTTGCAGTCTGGCTTGAAAACGCTTTATCCGATGTATCCGAGGAAAGTCTAGAGGTTACTAGGAAGAAGTTACTCATTTTTTGTGGAAGTTCTTCAAAGGCAAATATTGTGTGTGAACCGTAGATAACAGTATCGATGGTTCTGCTCTTGGCTTTGGTCCTTATTGTAAGATTAATTCATCCTTTCAGTTCAGCCTGTCGACTTTTCTTCTGTCTTCTTACAGCATTGAAAAGTTATCTTCTAAAGATTACACAACAATATATATATATATATCGTATACCTTGGAAACATGTGAAATTGAGTTCAGTGTATGCCAGAAAACATTTTGAAATTAGTCTGTATCATCCCTGTTGGGTGGGTGGGTGGGTAGGTGGGAGATCGCACGGAATATTTCCTGATCGTGCGGACAAAAATGTCTGTAATGCCAATCAGCACTTTACAAAGTTTCTCTGGCCATCAAAAGACTAGTACAGAAACGCTAATGGTCGGGAGAATCATCTGAGGGGTATGAGTACGTTTCCTAAAGTTGCGATAGTTAGAACACAATACTACACAGTGAATTTCACACTCGGAAGTATTAAAACTTAATGACGGAACAAACTTTAGGATAATCGGATAGTGAAGTGATTCTATGGGTTTTTCTTCTTGGAGAAACACATAACCCGAAGCATGTCAATGCTTTTCTGATAGCAGTGTTCGTTAAAAAGATACGGCTTGCAGAATGTCAGTAACTGAGAGAGAGAGAGACAGACAGAGAGAGGCAGAGAGACACAGAGAGAGAGACAGACAGAGAGAGAGGCAGAGAGAGAGAGAGAGAGAGAGAGAGAGAGAGAGAGAGAGAGATGAAGAAAAAAAGTCCAATTTTAAAAGAAAAACCAACAAAAATGGATTGGATTACAGATTTTGAAGGAGTTGGCTATTCAAAAGATATTGTTTTTTTTTTCTTTTTTCTTCTCCTTCGTGCTTTCAGCTACCGATTATTTATTTACTTTTTCTTTTCTTTTTTGTTGTTTTTTTGTTTGTTTCATTTCCAATTGATTTTGTTTTCTTTCTTCGTTCTGCACTTTTCCTCCTCACTGTTCTTTTCTGTGAATTAATCTATTTTGTCTGTCTCTTTGTCTGTCTTTCTTTCTTTTCCGTTCTTTCCTTGCCTACTTTCTTGTATTCTTTCTTTCTATGGTATCAATTGCGTGTCATTATTTTTGCGTGTATTTAATTGCCTTCCCTATTATTATTTCCACCTTTTTTTCTTTTTTAAATTGGGGTGGAGGGGCTGGGCATGGGGAGGGGGGTAGAAAGAGAGAGAGAGAGAGACAGGTTGTGTGTGTGTGTGTGTGTGTGTGTGTGTGTGTCTGCGGCCTAGATTTGTCTCCATGCTTCGCATGGTATCTGGTTTGTCGATTCGTAACTTAATTACAACTCAGTTCGAACTATCCGCTCCATTCCGTCCAATGGGGCATACGAGTGCGCGCGCGCGCGCGCGCGCGTGTGTGTGTATGTGTATGTGTGTGTGCATGCGCCTGTAAGTGTTTGTGTCATTGTATGTGTGTGTGTGTGTATGAATGTGCCGTGTGGGTGTATGTGTGTGTAAGTGTGTGAAGGTGTACGAGCGTGACTTTGTGTGTATGTATATGCGTGTGTTCGTGTATTCGTCTTACTCTGTGAGTGAGTGTGTGTGTGTGTGTGTGTGTGTGTGTGTGTGTGTGTGTGTGTGTGTGTGTGCGTGCGTGCGTGTGTGTGTGTGTGTGTGTGTGTGAGTGTGCGTGTGTGTGTGTGTAAGTGTTCATGTGTGTGTGTGTGTGTGTGTGTGTGTGTGTGTGTAAGTGTGTCTGTGTGTGTGTTCATGTGTGTGTGTGTGTGTGTGTGTGTGTGCGCGCGCGTGTGTGTGTGCGTGTATGTGGGTGTGTGTTTGTGCATGCGTGCGTGCGAATGTATTTTGTTTTGTACATTTGCTTGTTTGTAATGTATATGTGTGTATGGGTATGGAGAGAGAGAGTGGTTACTTTTAAGGAGTAGGACCTGTCAGGCATGATGCTGAAATCCGTGGAAAGGCCTTTCCTTGGTTTTTACTTCTTTCTTTCTCTTTTGTCAGTTGTTTTGTCTTTCTTTCATTCTTCATTTTCTTCATTTCCCGTTTCTGTCATTTTTCTTCCATTTTCGTTTTTAACCTCGTTATTTTATTTTACTTTATGTCATTATATCCCGCCGCTTTTTGTCTGTATAGTTTTCTTTATGTTTTCTGTTCATTCTTTTTTTTCTGTGTGTGTGTCAGATTTTCCTTTCTTTCCTGTTACCTCAGTCGGAAGAGGACTCGTTCGGTCGTGTTGTGGATAAGAGCAGTCCTGTTTTCAGGCGTCCAGTCAGCCATCCGTCTGACGAGATGTTCTTTCTTCATTTCTTCCTTTGTTTTCTTTTCTGTTCCTCTGACGAGGTTTCTTTGTCTCCTTCCTTTCTTTGTTCTCGTTCTTTCTTTGTTTCTTTTGCTCTTTCTTTCTTTCTTTCCGTCTGACTGTCTGGCGTCCCGTTCCTGTGTGGTATCCAGTAACCCCTCAGTCAGAGAAAGACTCGTTTGGTGGTGTTCTTAACAACAGCAGTCCACAAGGAATCTTATAATCTTAGAACCAGGCTTTCAAGAGTCTACCCTCAAGAGGAGACTGTTCGCCGCTGATTAATCCTTTTGGTTGAGTTCATTAGCGCATTGTACAACCTTGGTGTGATTCACCGTTGGCAGACTGAATGATGTTCCACGCCAAGTGAAGGTTTTCTGTCTGCCTTCAACAATACTATCTGATGAGTCTGCTTACACAGGAGGTAATGGCTCCTTTGACGTGTGCTGAGCTATAAGCAACACGATTTGATTTGATTTGATTTGACACAGGAGGCCTGGACATGACTACAAGGTGGCTATTGTCACATCTCATGATAAAGCAAGGCCTTGACTACAGGTAGCTGTTGTCACATCTCATGATAAAGCAAGGCCTTGACTACAGGTAGCTATTGTCACATCTCATGATAAAGCAAGGTGTGTGTGCCATGCCTTTCCTTGCTCACCCCCCCCCCCCTCCCCCATTCAGTAAGAGAGCGGTGTGGGGTGTGCGGATTGCATGTGGATGTAGGAGAAGGTGGAGAATTGAAATTGTGTTTGTTTATTTGTTTGTTTGATGGTACTCAGCTTCATTAGTCGGGCTCCTTTCACTGAAATTAATGATCCAACACCTGGCTTGAATTAATTTCATCAATTACTGTCTTCTCCAAGCATCTTAACAGTGCATTTAATCATTGTGCACGTTATGTCAGAGACATTGGTGATACGTTTGATGTGTTACTTTTTGATAGCAAATATTCCCATGTTTTTATGCTTCTTTTTTTTTTTAACCTCACACGGTCATGGAGCTCCATTTCCCTTTTATTTCAAAATTGAGTTATTTACTTTTGTTGGTACTGCTGCAGGAACAGTGTAATCTGAAACCACCATGCACACAGAGCGTGAAATATAACGGCTTTTAAAGACCTCTAGTTTTTCTCCATGACCTTTCAAGATAATCGACGATATTGATGAAGATATAAAACAACCGAATATCATAGTTGTTAAGTATCTGATTAAAATTATTATACAGAAGAGTGATGGACGAGAAGAATATTCTCACTATATTTTGTTCTTTGCCTCCATCTCTTCCTCCCCAACGTTCTAAGTGATAGGTATGGTCAGACTGTTTTCAAACACTATCCATTTAAGACCGTTTTGCCAGAGATAATGGCGTCACGAGTGTTTGACTTCCATCGGTTGGTTGATTTTAAAATGACATGTGTCCGTGTGCTTGAAGGACCGAAGGGGTGGATGAAATGTAGAAAGGGGGGAGGGTCAGACGGACTTTATAGTCAGATTCCTTTTGTTGTTGTTGTTGTTTTCTTATGTGCTTTGTTTCTTTGCTTGGTTGGTTGGCTGTTTACTGACATCCATTTGGGGACTTCTCGAAGTGATGGAAGCGGGTTAGATTGAAAGGATCGCCCTTGGCATATTACCGAACACTTTCAATTTTGAAAAAAAAAAAAAAAAAAAAGAATGCTGAAGCATTGTCTGAGTGTTACTTCCGTTTCATTGAGTGATTTAATTTTCTTGTTTTCAGAAATGTGATTGATTTGTTAGCCTGTGCAGCGTGCATACAGCAAAGTGAAGAAGTACTGTGACACCGGACAGCACATGCAAAGGGGCTGTACTCGTGCTGGGACTGGGTACACATGATAGAGAGTACAGACATCGCCATCCATAAAATGTTATGGATGTTGACAGGGTGTACTGAGAGAGAGAGAGAGAGAGAGAGAGACAGAGACAGAGAGACAGAGAGAAGGTGGATGGGTTGCGGTAGTATGTGCGCTTGTGTGTGTGTGTGTGTGTGTACATGTGTGTGTGTGTGTGTGTGTGTGTGTGTGTGCGTGTGTGTTAGAGGGAATAAGGGTGGTAAAGAAAGAGCTATCAATTGTGAGTGCATGGTGGTATGACTTGTGAGCACGTTGTCTGTATTTCTCTCTGTCCCTGTGCCTCTCTCTCTTTCTCCTTCTCTCTCTCTCTCTCTCTCTCTCTCTCTCTCTCCTTTTTTGCTGCCTCCGCACCGTTTCAGTGCATTGCTCCCAGACGGAGATCCCCATACACTCCACACCCGGGTCCGTATGCTGCCCGACCAGTGGCAACAGCCCACATGGAGCTATGGACGTCAGGTCACCAGGAAGCAACACACCAGAGGAGTCCCTGCATTCCTGCCGATTAACGTCAGTAGTTTTTTCAGTGGAGTTTATTCTGTTTAAATGAACACACGCAGAGCACCACGCAATGAGATCGCAGAGCCAGACTGAGTGAGCATCCCCTCCAGAGAGGAGACCGCCACCACGTCCCTCCAGCAAGAGTCCCCCATGAATCTGTCGACACTGAGGACCTTAACAGGAACTGATCCCAGCCTGGGAAGTGGAGGGAGATTACAGTCAGGTCACCTTAAAAGAAGGGCAGTAAAGGCCATGGAATCTGGGACATTTATTGTCTGTGTTGATGAGGAAGATGAAGATAGCGTGGCAAGTTTGTACTCCACGCTTCTTTTCACACTGTGTCTCGGTGTCAGCCATGCTTGACAGATATAGACACCAGCATTGCTGATCACGACTTTTCCAGAAAGACTTCCGAAAAACGCATCCGTGAAGCCGATTATCCTCGATTTTGATCGCAGCACACACAACTGGGAAGGGGATCCCTATACATCTTTCCTGGGAATAACCCATATCTTTCTTTGTCTGTCCGTCTGTCTTTCTGTCTATCTCTCTGTCTGTTTCTCCCTCCCTTCTCTCTCTGTCTCGCTCTTTTTTGTGTTTATCCATATATCTCTCTCTCTTCACATCTTTCTCCCTCTCTGAGATGAAGCAAGGAATATTTCACACAAATCTCTCCGCCGACACCCTCACTCTTCCTCGTATTGCAGATATCAGAATAACCGCGATGCTTTTATCTCCATAGACCGGTAGTTCCCCAACCAAGGACAGTTTTCTGATAATGCCACGGTCACTGGTGCCGATCATAGACAGGGTGGGAGAAATTCATAGACTATCAGCTGTGAAGCGCTGTCCCTAAGGACTGAGATATGGGAATGTGTAGTGCGGGGTGGGGTGGGGGGTGCGAGGGTGGGGTGGGTGAATGCAGTGGGGAAGGGGCTAGTCGGGGATGTCTCCATCTCCGTAATTTAGGAGATGCTGGATGCAGGCATTGCCCTTTGAAGTGCGTGGTGTGTGCAGCTTGCTTCCCTTCTCTATCAGTCATCCAGCCTCTCCCCCCCACACCCCCACCCCCACCCCCGTCACCTCTGTGCCTTCTGCCCTGTCCCGCCCTAAGTCATATGGCAGCTGATGTGTGGGATAGTCTCTGTCACTCCCGCCCTCGTGTGGGATAGAGCGCGGCACAGAGAGCCGGAAAAGTGGGTTGCTGGTGCGTTTTGGTCTGTGAGACTGCCTGTTTCATACGATGATAATGTCAACCACGATGAATACGATGATCCTGACAATAACAATGCTAGCATTCAGTTGTTGTTGGTTTTTTGGGGAGGGCGGAGAGTGGTTGGGTGGGGGGTATTTTTTCCGTAATCAGTGCTGTCACTTTGCTTTTTTTCCGAGTTTTGTTTCGCCTATTTGTTCGATTCTTTCCTGGCATGCTGGGGAAGAAACTCGATACAGATGAAAATGCGATGCAGAAAGTCACTCTCACTTGAAAAAAGGGTTGATCTACTGAGTGGAAAGTAAGTAAAAATGTATCAGTTCCGCACACATGACAATGCCCTAGTGCTGAAAGGGTTTTGTTTTACATGAACACAGACAGACAGACAGAGACAGACAGACAGAAACAGACAGACAGACAGACAGACACACACAGACACACAGACACAGACACAGACACACACAGACACACACAGACACACACAGACACACACACACACACACACACACACACACACACACACACACACACGCGCGCGCGCATAGTGTCACCGGAAATATTTACAAATTCTGCAGTTCGATCTTATTCGACTGACAATGTTTTGGTGTTATTTTATTTTATTTTATTTTTTCAAAAATATTTTCTTTCTTTCTTTCTTTCGCGTTCGACAGCTACGCAGTCAGGGTCGAAGTCCGAGGGATGCCACAAACTCGGACGTCCGGTGAAGATCGGCTGCCGTCCCCCAGAGCTTGGTGTTGAGGTCAGCACCCCCAGGCCAGGACTGCTGCCGCATCTTCTCATACAGGGGGCAGCCTTGGAGAATATGGGATGGGGTCTGGTCAGCCTGGCCGCAATCACATAGGGATGTGGCTGCCACTCCATTCCTCTTCAGGTGTGCTCGGAGGCCGCACTGTCCTGTGCGAAGGCGGTAGATGGTAGTCTGGTGTCTCCTTTCCAGTGTCCTGATGGGATCCTGGTGTGCCTGGTAGCCTCCGTTCAGGGTGACCCAGCCTCTTCGGAATCTGCTGCGGAGGAGAGTTTTTGCTTCCTCATACGTGGCAGGAAAGGTTGGCTGTGTGAGCTGGCATCCTTCCTTAGCAAGGTGGTCTGCACGCTCGTTGCCTGGGAGGCCTACATGTACAGGCACCCACTGGAGGGTCGTTGGGGCTGTTTCGGTAAGGGTTGCGAGGGAGGCCTTTAGGGACTGGATCAGTGGACCAGGATCAGGGGAGTCAAGGGCCTGGAGTGTGGACATGGGGTCAGTGAGGATGGAGATGCTGCCAAGGGGCTTTCCACAGGAGGAGAGGAATTCTGCTGCTGTTTTAATGGCCAGGACTTCAGCTCTGAAATTGGATCTTGAGAGTAGCTGGTTGCTGGTCTTTCGTGGTGATTCCAGGAACTCTGAAGCTGATGGTGGCCTCTATCTCTTGGTCAAGCCTTCCAGTCAGGCAAGGCAAGGTCAGTGCAAGACTCCCCTTTTGCCGCCAGAACATCGCTGTGCTGTGCTCTGAGTGCTTTATACTGGTGATTGAGGCTCTGACGTTTGAGACGGTTCTTGGTGGGCTGCTCCAGTCTGTGGTGTAGGTGGTGTGAGGGCAGTCTTCTGAGCTTCTCTCCCTGCATCAGGACTTTCAGGTCGCGTCTTCCCTCCAGGGGCTCAACGTTAGCAGTTTTCTCCATGTCATGGATCGGCGTAGACCTCATGGCTCCCCGTATGAGGCGTAGTCCCATATTTTGGACTTTGTCGAGCTGGCTCTTGTTGGTCTTGGAGGCTGTGCCCACGAGGTTGAGGCGTACTCCATGGTGGGTCTGACCGCTCACATGTAGACCCTGGCGAGAAGCCTGCTGTCTGCTCCCCAAGTCGTCCCGGCCAGCTTCTTCAGCAGGGCTAGCTTGCGGATGCCTCTCCTCTCCATCTCCTCAATCTGGGGATTCCAGGTCAGGCGGGTGTCCAACCAAGGAATGTTGGTATATCCGTCTGGGGCAAGACCTGTCCCTGGAGCTTCAGCTTGACTTGCTCGTTGGCGGTGGAGAGAGAGAGAGAAGAGTGTTGCGTTGGTTTTTGTGGTGTTGAGCTCAAGGCCCCAGTCTTCTGTCCATGTAGCGATATTGCTGACGACTTCCTGAAGCCGGTAGGAGGCCGTGCTGGTGTGTTCAGCGGATGTCCATACTGCCAGGTCGTCTGCGTGCAGACTGTTGAAGATGTGCTTCGTTATGTTGTCTCTGATGTCGTTGATATACAACAGAAACAATGTTGGGGAAAGCACTCCTCCCTGGGGGACACCCTCACGTAGCTTGACCTTTCTGCTGAGGAAGCCGTCTAGTTTGACCCTTGCGGTCCTGCCGAAGAGGTAGTGTTGGATCCACATGTACATCTTGCTACGTACGCCGGCTTGGAGAGGTTTCAGGATGAGGCCCTCCTTCCACACTTTGTCAAACGCTCTCGACAGGTCAAAAAACACGGCCAGTGTCTTCTTCTTCTCCTGAAAAGACTTTTCGATGTCCTGGACAAGGAGGGCTAGTTGATCTTCTGTGTTTCGGAATTTTCTGTAGCCGGTCTGGGTAGGTGAAAGGATGTTCTGTGTTTCCAGGAGGAAGGTGAGGCGGCGGTTGACCATCCTTTCCGGCAGCTTGCCGACACAGCTCAGAAGGCTGATTGGTCTGTAGCTGTGGGGGTCCTTCTTGTTCTTTCCCTTCTTTGGGATCGGGATGATCTCTGCCTCTTTCCAGATGGAAGGCACAACTCCTGCTGTCCAGCTGTAGTTGAAGGTCTGAAGCAGCACTGTTCTGGATGCTGGTCCCAGGTGCTTCAGCATGTCGCCAGTGACACCATCAGGCCCCGGAGCTTTCGTGGGCTTCAGCTTGCGAATGCCTTGTTTCAGCTCCTTCATGGTTAGTGGTTCGCTCGTACAGCTGTCATGTATGCCATGTGGGTTTGATGTCATGAGTTTCGTGGTTTCCTCTCGTACCTGCTTGATGCGCTGTCTGGACATGTGGATCGTACTCTCCTCTCGGTACAGTTCCGCAAAGGTGTTGGCTGCGGCCTTTTCTGTTTTCAGCTGGTTGTCCTGCTCGATGACGGTCTTGCCTCTGCTGGGGTTGTCATCGTTCAGTTTCTTTGTCAGCTTCCAGAGCCCCTGCATGTCTGTCTCCATGTTCAGGGAGGATGTCTTGTCTTGTCAACTTTTGCGTGTTGGTTGCAGCTTTTCCTTTATGAACGCAGCTTTCGCTCTGTTGTGTGTCTCTACATTTTCGTCAGTGGGGGAGCTCTCCATCATGTCCCTGGCTTCACTGAGGTTCTTGTGCAGGGTGTCGAGCTCAGGTGTCCAGTAGGGACGGTAGTTCCTGCGTTTGCCTCGTGGAATAGCTGCCTGCGCCGCGTCTAATACTGCCTTATTAAAATTCTTGGCATTTTCGTTGATGTCTTGGTGCGACAGTGTCAGCGCAGAAGTCCTCTTGTCTGCCTCGTGCTTGAAAAGGTCCCAGTTTGCCTTCTTGTAATTCCAGCTTGCTGGGAGCCTGGTGGGATGGGTTTCAAAATGTCTCTGTACTGTAATGATCACTGGCCTGTGGTCGCTGCCTCCAAGCTGGGGGGACACCTCCCTTTGGGCAATGCTATGGATGTCGTCTGTCGTGAAGGCCAGGTCAGGAGTGCTTGTGGTCCTCCATGCTTGTGAGTAGCACGTAGGTGGATCTTTTGGACTGTTGATGAGGATCAGCTGGTTACTGATTGCCCAGTTTTCCACATCTTCTCCCTTCTTGTTAAGATCTTGGTAGCCCCAGCTGGGTCAGTGGCTGTTAAAGTCTCCTGTGATGATCCAGCTGTGGGAGTCAACGAGGATAGAGTCAAGCTGTATTTGGTTTGTAGGTGAATAGACATTGAGGACTGTCACTGACGTGCATGGCAACACCAACTTGACTCCCAGAAATTCTGTGTCGAGATCAGCTTGACCAGAACTCTGGGTCTCTGCCGCTGGGATGTTGTTTCTTACCAGGGTGATGAGGCCTCCCTCTGGTCTGTTCTCTCTGTCTTGTCTGAACAACTCGTAACCTCTTATGAAAAAGCAGTGAGTGTTCTTGAGGTGAGTCTCTTGGATGCAACATACATCGATCGCATTTTCACGCAGAAACCGTTGGAGCTCAACCTTCTTGCGCATTCCAGTGGACGATACGAAGTGCTGCTTGCCCATGTGCTCCAATCTGTTTTCCCCAAAGAGTCTGGGAAGCATCGCGTCCGTGGTTGGTAGTAGTGGATGGGCCCCTTTGAGGCTGAGGGCCCGGCACCGTCTCCCCCCGGCCATGGTCCAGGAAGACGACACCACATCGGTCTAGTATTGTCTGTGTAGCCATGTGTCGTAGAGTGTGTGCACAGCCGGTTTTGACTAGATCACGCCCCTAGAGAGGCCACTGTGGCGCCGTCTTCGGTGATCTCCTGTTCTGGTAACGGTTTACAGTTGGCCGGGTTTTCTCTTGGGAGTTTTCCTCCTCTTGGAAGGACTGCCTGCTGAGGCTAACGGACTCCATCTGCCCGGGTTTGAAATCAGAGTTGTCCTTCTCCTAGACTATGTGGGTCCACGGCACCTTATTCCATATCATTTGGTGCAACCCCCAAAGGGAGGGCTCCCCCATTCGCCACCCGGGGAACGCGCCCCTACGCCGTATAGTCCCAGCGCCGATACACATGGTTCCAGTGCCGTCGCAGGAGTTGCCAGAAGGTTGCTGTATACAGCCTCGGACTGCCTTATGGACTCCGGCTCCGGATTTTTCCTCAGGGTTGACTCCCGAAGCCTTTCCTATGAGTGGGTATGGCCGCAAGGCAGCGGAGGTTTGAAATCAGAGTTTTCCTTCTCTTAGATGAGCTGTCTTCCCAGACTGATGAGCCCCATCTACCCAAAGCACTGGTTTTCAGGCGCCAGGTAACCCGCCTTCGCCCCTTCCCCTATCAGTAGTAGCAGTTCCGCCGGGCTTATATCTAAGCCACACGAGCAGGCTAGGAGCTGGACTTAGTTGTCAGAGGCTGTTGGAGACATGCGCCGTGAGGGGCATTTTATAGACAATAGGAGCTTGTCCCCATTGCCACCCCTCGGCTATGACAACCTTGGGACCAAAAATATGATAATGTACATATGTCTGAGGTGGTTCAACGTTTTAGTAGGATCTCTATTGGTTATAATTTTGCCACTCACGTTCACAAGATGGTGTGCTGCTTCCTTTCTCAATTTCAGAAAAAAAGTAAGAATTTAGGGAGGGAGAGTAAAGGTGTTTAGTGATAGTAAAGGTGTTTATCAGTACTTTGACCCACCAGGCATTGGTTCCAATATCAGGGACCATTCCAATCGGCAAGCGTTGTTAACATATACATTGTTTCAATTCTGTGAAAAGGGATATCATACTACATAGTTTTATGGGTGAAATCATTCACTTCTTTGGGCTGTAACGTTGGGAGGAGGCACTAGTTTAGATAGAAGAAAATAATTCTGTGCAGCTATGCAAATAGATGTGACGGTACTTATTTTAAGAACACTCCACCTTTCCAGTAATGCTTGATTGTGTAGATATCAGGCAAACGTACAGATTCGTTAAACAGGCAAAACCCTAACGGGAAAAAAGCCTGTCTGCCGCAAGTATTAGTATTAGTAGAAGAGAACGGTGCTTGTTTATTGGAGCCCAACAATCCAACAGTCTCCATTTCACCGATAATCACATCACCCCCAACACTCAATTTTCCATCAACGTCCGCGACTGGACAGCCTGAAAGAGAATCCCCTCCCCAGACTGGCACTGGCTGGGTGTGTGTGTGTGGGGGGGGGGGGGGGGACCTTATCTCCGTGCCCTGATTACATTCCCTGCCTCTAATCAGGCATGCTGGGAGCTGGGTTCGGTGGAGCTGCAGGCCAGACGCTGTATCCCTCCGCACTGATTGCGTTGGATTGCGTCAGGGGGAGACAGACAGATACAGAAAGCAGTGAAGCGGCTGCTTACACAGTGTCAATCCACGGTGGCCCAGTTGTGCCTGAGGCCCTCACCCCCTCAAGGGCTGGCACCGGGAGCTGAGGTGTGTCAGATGGAGCACGATGCGCGCTGGACTGGTGGTAAGGCAGCGGACCAGCAAGTGAGTGCCCACGGGTTTCAGTCCCGTGCATGGACCGGTATCTTTTACTGTCCCCTCCGCTAGACCTTGAGCAGTGGCGTTCTGGGTGCTAGTCATTCGGATTAGACGTTAAGCCGAGGACCTGTGGGCAGAATGCACCTAGTGCACGTAGAAGAACCCACAGCAATAAAAGGGTTGTCGCTGTCGAGAAATCCGACAGTAAAATAAATACCTGACAAAACAAACAGAAAAATCTATTAGTGGCGTTGCTATGGCGATGTGCTATCCCTCGGGGAAAGCATTCTTTCACACACACACACACACACACACACACACACACACACACACACACACACATACAGTCAAATGAATAGCGTACTAAACGCCATTGCAATAACGTAGATCTCACTTGCCAAGTCATTTATTTGCTTTGAACATTCTGGTCATAATCCCACCAGCAGAGTGATTTTTATTTTCTCTCGCTACACTGGTCCGAGGTGTTCAAGTCACAACAGAATTATTGTTGATATTATCTTTGACTGAATCTATAGCACTGAGTCCATAGCGCTCAGTAACAGCAACTTGCTGCATTACACTGAAATTTCTATCGAACCACCTTTGACACTGACCAGGGAAAATCTGCCTCAGTATATTGAAGATTCCTGTCCATTTAATTTGTATGTGCTCGTACGTCCTGTGCTTCCGCGTGTTTTGTACAGGTGTATGCTTTGTCAATGCTGTTTTGTCACAATAATGCTAATAGTAATAATAAAAAACATTAATAATGATAATGATAAGAATGATAATGATAAACAGCAATTACATGGTTCAAACTCCACAGTTAATAATCACTAAGCGGTACCAGCCGCCGTGGCGAAGTGGTTAGCGTCGCGGACTGACGGCTGGGAGGACGCGGGTTCGAATCCCAGCGGAGGTGGATTTTTCGGCCCGTATGCTGTGGGCTTAAATGGGGAGACTGGGACCACACAGTCGAGTGTCATCCACTTCAAGGATGCGTCTTTGGGTGTGTTGCTCTAATTACTTGACCAACACTGCAAGTGTCTATCTCTCGGGGCTGGTTAACGCCGGGATATCATTATGACAGGAAGCGTAGAATACAGCCTTGTCACGCAGTCCCAAACCAAAATGGACCTCCATAGCAAAATTGTCATCGTCATCGTCATCCTCCTCCTCCATCATAATCAATATAGACAAAACAGTCTCAAAGTCTGTGGCCTTTTATGCGCTGCTCTCATGGTAACCTCAGTTTTATTTGAAAAGAGGTTCATGTGGGGATATCAATAATAAAATATTGTATGCACTACTTCTGTAGTTTATTATTTGAAAAGAGGTTCATGTCGGGACCTACAATAAACAACCAACTGGACTATTTAACATATAGCTAGCTAACTTTAATAAAGAACAGTTTGAAATATATAACTTTTTCCAAAAAATGTTAACATTTGAAACTGGTAACACGTGTTCCGTAATTTCTGGAGGCAAAAAAGTTTTCATTACTAAACAGCCTGTTAAAACGTGCTCTACCGTTAAAAGTCCCTTGCAAATGCATTCAATATTTTCACAATATTTTGTTTATGGGGCATTTAGTAATAACCTAAATACCATGCTCTTAACAGCCCTGCGAGTTCTTTTAGCATTTAATAAGGCAGAAGTGTTAACTTCTAAAGACATAAAGGAATGTTGCATATTTCTTTCAACAATATTACACATTTCAGATGATGATAAACGATGAGGAAGTTCAATTGCATTTAAAGCGTTTTTAGCTCCAAGCTTTGCAAGATGATCTGTACGTTCATTAGCAAAAAGCCCACAGTGTGAGAGAATCCAGCACATTTCAATATTAGTTCCTCTCATTTGAATACAGTGAATCAAAAAAATCTTATTTAAAAAATGATGTTATAATTAATGTTCGTACAACCTGATTTGATAGACTGCAGAACTGATTTTGAATCGACACAAAATAAAACATTAATCAAGTTTAGGGGCAGATCAATTAGATATGTTAATGCCATAAGGACGACAATTAATTCAGCTGTAAAAATTGAGAAGCCCTTTCCAATATGATATGACTTTTCAATTTCCAAAGCAGGAATTGTATATCCAGAACCAGCAAACTTGCTCATTTACAAACAGTTCAACAATGTGATCATGAAAGAACTGATAATACCGATGCAGACAGACAGACACACACTTGCTCATTTACAGACAGTTCAACAATGTGATCATGAAAGAACTGATAATACCGATGCAGACAGACACACACACACTTGCTCATTTACAAACAGTTCAACAATGTGATCATGAAAGAACTGGTAACAACGATACAAATAGATTTTACCTTTATGTCCCAGTCAGACATTATGTTTCTGTTTTATCGCACAGTTCTGTGATAAACATTCTTCAGGGATAAAGAAGTCAATACACGAAGACTCCCTAGACACGTGATAACTGCAACGGTTGTCAGTAATATAATATTTCCTCCATTTATCCATGATTGCAATATTTGGCAGAACAAGCCAGACATCTTTTTGTGCAATGGAAGAGGGAGTTGTAGTTGATACATCTTCTTAGAGCAGTTTCAGTCTTCAGACAAGTGATATTTAGCGTCTGCAAGTGTTTGCCACCAGGGGACGAATGTGGTACAGCCGGTGTGAAAATGATAGGAAGCATATCCAGTTTCGTCTGGCAGGGTGAAATCAATAGGGGTGGAGATGTCTAGGCAATACCTACATTGCAAATGAAAGGTTGGAAGTGAACAGATGTAGACACCGGGAGATGGGGGTGGGGGAAACTGGGATGGTGGGTTGGGGAGCAGGGTGATCTAAGGTTTGGTAATGGACCTCACGTTCTCTCTCTGTCCCCCTCTATCTCTCTCTCCCTCCCCCTCTCCCGCTCTCTATCTAACCCCCCCCCCCACCCCCTCTCTTTTTCTTAGGAGAGCAGGGTACAGCCTGTATGTGTGTCAATATGCGCGTAGTACTCACCATCCCATCTACCCCTCTCCAAAACAAGCAGACAGAACTTTTTATGCATTTCACTTTTCCCGTCTGTCCTTCTTTTTGTCTGCCTCCTCCCCTTCTCTCTCAGCCCGCCAGCGACAAGAGTTTTCTTTTTATTACATTCATGTAATCAGGACTCCACTGGAAAAGTGTACCTCTGTGTATCTCTATCAGTAGTCATTCGCAGTACTCTGTTATTTGATGATATTCAGAATTCCCGTTTCATACAATATTTGTGCGTGTTAGTTAACAAATGTAGCCATGCCCTCTCCATCTCTCTCTTCCCCTTCTCTTAATCATCTTTATCGGCACTCTTCTTTCCTCGCTCCTTCCCAACCAGCTGCCAGTGTACTTAGATTCTGATGCCTATGGTTCTTTTTATATAAATAATGCAACCATAATGTGTATGCCTTTACTTTCTTAGTTGGAATTATGTATTTTATATCCTAACAGGGCGGGGACTTGATGTAAAAAAACAAACACACACACTAGTTATCTGTTATACCCCCTCCCCTCTCGCTCTCTGTCTAGCCTACAATTTTAGTATAGCTTTGTAATCATGCTTTTCTTGCTATAGGAATGTTCTCCCAATATGGTCATGTGTAACTCTGTCAGTATACCGTATAATGTAATTGTGGAAACATGCTTTTCTTCTCTCGCCTTTTCCCCAACCCTGCAACACTATTCCTGTATTTTGATATGTGTATTTCCTCTCTCTACATATGTTAACAAGAATCGTGCTTATGCCATTATTATTTGTATTACGTATTGCGGACCATAATCCAGGCTGGGACTGGATTTAGAAAGGGCATCAGTGCTGATCTATTATCGTCGGAAATAAATAATTTTATCTTGTCTTTGTCTTGTATCTCTGCCTCTCTGCTATGTCTCCCTCCTTGTCTCTCCGAGAGTGTTTCTCTGTGCCTTTCTGTTGCCCAGTGGTAAGTTTATCTATCACTGTCTGTCAGTGTATGAGTCATATGTCTTTTTATCACAAAGGGGCAGTGGAGTAAAGCAGCTGCTGGAAAAAACAACAAACAAACACCAGCATTGTTCCGTCGTTATTTTCATACATTTTCAAACACGAGTGCGTGCACATGCACACCACTTTCACCACATGTGTGAACACACACACACATATACACACCACGCATGTGCGCGCACACACACACACACACACGCGCGCGCGCGCGCGCGCGCATACACACACACACACACACACACACACACACACACACACACAAATCCCCACACCTCAGGTTCCATCTCCACAGCAGGAACACAATTTCCATCTAAGTTTCTGTCGTCCACCCCGTGAAGAGAAGAAAATGAATGCCCCGGGTGTCATTTTCACAAGGGAAGTTCCAGTGCTGTCTCCGGATTTAGGAGTTGTGAACTGGCACAGAATGTCTGGCCAATATTTCCAGCTAACACAGTCCCTGAAGACAGAGCTATGGTCTGAAACGTTGGACACCTCTTATCAAAAGTGAGTCTTATTTTACAACCAACAGGTTTGTTTTTTTATATAAACTTTCTCCATTCGTCGACATAAATGTTGCATTCGTAACCGAAATCGAGGTCAAACTGCCTTTTAATCTGCGTAAATGTGGGTGACTTCTGAATGTAAATGGAAACAGTCTATAAAATCATGTTTTTTGGGGTTTTTTTTCTTTTCAATTTTCAGTAAAAGCTAAGCAAATGACAAAGTATAATATTAATGTGTGAAATAATGTGCAAATAGTGAACTGTCTGTTGTTTGTATATACAGATAGAAAATCATTATTCGACATGCGCAAAAATTAGGTGAAGGAAGTATGTATGTTGAAATATATACAAATGAGACATTTTGGGTGAAATGGATATTTCTCTCTAATTGGTGAACACTTCAATGATTTATGCATGGTCCGTTGTTGTGTTTTCTTTTTTTTTGGGGGGGTGGGGGGGTGGGCGGGGATCGTGTTTCGTCCATATTGTTCCCCCCTCCTTCCCAATTATGTATTTCATAAGAATACCATGTTTGTGTGTTGCAATTCTTTTTCTTTCTTTTTGCGTTTTTCGTCCATAATGTTTTTCCATGTATTTATCAATGTTAAACTTCTATGTGTTACCAAAATGGGGAAAAAAAGTTAATAAAAGAAAAGAAAAAAAATTGAATTCATAGCTGACATCGAGTTGAAACTGTCTTTTAATCTGCATAAATGTGGGTGACTTCTGCATTAAATTGGATTGTTGTGAAAAACGTTGAAACTGCTGGTTTACTTGTCGGGAGTGTTGGTGTTTTCCGCATCATTCACTGGGTGTTCGTTTGGGTGTTTTCCGCATCATTCACTGGGTGTTCGTTTGGGTTTTTTCCGCATCATTCACTGGGTGTTCGTTTGGGTTTTCTCCAGTTCGTTTGGGTGTTTTCCGCATCATTCACTGGGTGTTCGTTTGGGTGTTTTCCGCATCATTCACTGGGTGTTCGTTTGGGTTTTCTCCGAAGTGAGCTCTTTTCGCCCCTGTGTCTTGTACGGGTCTGTATTTGTCACCCTCTGTACGGGTCTGGCCAGTTCGGTCATGTCAGTGTGAACACATTATCAGACGTTAGGTATCTGAAGCGGGTTAGATAATACTCGTGGTATCAGCACATGAAATGTACTTTCCTGATGGAATCTAATTTGATATCTTTCAAATCTCTTCTTACCGCTCATTTCAATTTCATATCTCCACTTTGGGAGAAGAGGAAGGCTGTGTTGTAGATTTTTCGTTTTCTCAGATGATACTTTCATTGGAATAGATTGATTTTTGCAAGCAGTATTATGGGGGCTATGGAAAAGAAGATTTAAATACACTGTAGTCATGAAAACTTTGAGAACTTCATTTCTTGTAATTTGTTTTTAAGAATACAATTTCGTTCACGGTTTTGTAACAGGGAAACTGCTTTGAAATCCTCTCAAATCAAATCACACGGATGATGATTAGGAAATGATACCCCTCCCTCCCTACCCCCTCTCTCTCTCCCTTTGCCTGTCACTGTGTGCTTTGTCTGTCTATGTCTCTCTTTCTCTCTCTCTCTCTCTCTCTCTCTCACGATCACACACACACACACTCTCTCTCTCTCTGTGCGTGCCTGCGTGCGTGCGCGCGCGCGCGTGTGTGTGTGTGTGTGTGTGTGAAGTCAGGTCAAGTCAAGTCAAGATTTTATTTCATGATGGTAAATTTAATAAGCAACAATTGCTTTTTTACATCAAGCCATGTGTGTGTTTGAGTGTGTTCGTTCGTTTATTCATTTACAGTCTGTTCATCTAATATGATGGTATTAGACTGATGTGTGTGTGTGTGTGTGTGTGTGTGTGTGTGTGTGTGTGTGTGTGTGTGTGCAAATGCGCACGCGCTGCCATCTTGACCAGGTTGGACACGAAAAGTATTAGCTATAAAAGCTGACAATGTATTCCGCTCACTTCGGTTTTTTTTCTTGCCCCTTTCCTGAAAAGGACGGATGCGAGGTCCATTATTGATTGTCCTGTGTAGTCCGGGATGCCATCCAAGAGCGCGCTGTTTTATGTGTCCATCTCTGTGATTATTTGTCTAAAACTCCTCTGAGAGCCACCATCAACATGTTGCCGTGAACACGTACGGTAGTGTGGAGACAGCGCGTGGGGTTTTGTTCTTCTTCGTGCATGTGTGTGTGTGTGTGTGTGTGTGTGTGTGTGTGTGTGTGTGTGTGTGTGTTTGACCATTTATATCTCCAACTACCTACCTACATCCTTTTGTCACAGTCATCTTTTCGCACAGATCTGTGGTTAAATGTATCTGTGATTCAAGAATGAAATATTCTAGTAACTCACAGTTTATGTTTGCTTTTCTTACCCAAAGCGAAGCTTCCATACATTATCAAGTCTAAATCCAGTTGACTTTACTGTGTATTTCCAATACTTTCTTCGTAAGAACCAGACCAGCCGAAATAAAGTCTGCAGAGTGTTGCTGGGTTACTTGCCCTCTAATCCAGTCAGCCAGTTAACCAATGAGGAAGAGGCTGGGGCCATAAATCAGGATCAACCCAGACTGTGCGAAAGACTCAGAGAAACAGAATTGAAACTGGGCTGACCTTTCTAGTCGACCTTTTTGTCCACATTTCATGCGTCCCACTGACTTTGTTTCTTCTTCGTTTTTCTTCATTATTCTTCGCCTTTTTTGGTTTGGTTTTCTTTTCTCTGTCCCTGTTTTTCACCTAAAACGTTAAGCGACCTTCATAATTTCTTGGACGGAATTTCATAGGAGAATCGTTACCATTTTCTATTGACATTGACAATGTACGTTGTATAATCTCTCAGTCAGGATTACTAAGAACTCCACATTCATAGATTGGGACACACACACACACACACACACACACACACACACACACACACACACACACACACACACACACACACACACGTGTGTGTATGTGTGTGTGTGTGTGTGTGTGTGTGTGTGTGTGTGTGTGTGTGTGTTTATGCATGTGCTTGCGTGTGTTTTACGTCTTTGGGTGCATAACCAAGCCATGGAAAAGATATCAAAGCAGAAATCAGTACAGACCTATCAATTTCTGTAATCATCAGGAGGTGGAATATTGTTTAATGTCTCTTCACACATATCAGCGATTGAAGACATTTTGTTAGATTATTAATGTGTACATTTGAGTATTGTCGTTTAGAAGGGGAGGGGAATGTGGGCGAATGGAGAGTTGGGGAAAACCGGGCAAATGAGGGAGGTTGGGGGAAATTTGAAAAAAAAAATCTGTATACAATTACTGTAATCTTCACAACTCATGTTCATGCCTTGTTGTTGTTGAGTTGTTTTTTGTTGTTTTTGTGTGTGTGTGTGTGTGTGTGTGTGTGTGTGTGTGTGTGTGTGTGTGTGTGTGCGTGCGCGTGTGTGTTTTTTGTTTTTTGTTTTTATTTTTTTGTCTTTTTTATGCTCAGTGCATAAAGTTGTTTGAGACAGCTGTGTGTAAATGCACTGTGCAGCAAATGTTAGTATAAGAACCTTGACTGACGGCAGAGACTAGCTCCCCAATACCTCAGCTGTCACCAGTTCCCCAAGACGACAGCAGACAGGCAGACGGTTCCTGCAGTGTGACAATAGTGCAGTCCTCCCCCTGTCCATGGCCAGACAGCCTGAAAGGGAACTCATCACCAGTCCAGCACCACGTCCCTTTGGGAGCTGGCTGGTCTGTGCGGCACCAATCTGATTCTGTGACTGTAATCAGTGATGTAGTTCTCTGTGTGGTCCACCCCCGTCAGTACATTCCTTGGCACTGATTTTGGAGGGTTCAAAGTTGGAGAGCACTAGGATGAGACAAGCAGAAGTCAGATCCAGTGGCTCTAAAAGAGCGGCTGTCCGCGATGGCAAGTATCCTCCAGTCGTGTCAGAAGTAGGCTACGTAGTTTCGTTTGAAATCGGGAGAGAGAGAGAGAGAGAGAGAGAGTGTGTGTGTGTGTCCTGGAGAATTTCCGCCTCGTTTCTTTTCCTGTTAGATCATATAAATGTTTTTATTGTGGGGGTCTGTTTTATATTATGCCAGGGACAACTCTTCTATTGGCGATGAACTCAGCATCCTCAATTGTGGAGGTTATGCAGTTTGTCCAGCAGGCCACTACTCCAAATGGAAAGTGCAGGGGGGCGAGATGGAATCCCACATCCACACGTAGCCTGGGAAAGTGCGCTGATGAATGCAATGACAGAACTGTTTCACTTACATGTATTCGCAAACTGTTTCACACTGACAGCGTTATCTAGTAATCACATCTCATTGATTGGTTTCCTTCATTCTGTTTTGTCGGTTGACTCTGCCAGTTTTAGTTAACTGGTTTAAAGGACCTGCAAATGGCGGCTCATTTCCTGCTGTCAATTAAATTACACGATGTTATGTGATTTTACATTTTAATGAGAGACGATGGATCGTGGAAGCTTGTCTAAACAATATACCAGTGAATAGTTTTAACTGCTGTCAGCAAAACGTATGCGAAGAAGAGGCGATGATTGGCATTGTTTAATCCAAGACTTGACAAACTTGTGATCATGCAAGCATGGTTTTCGCTTCCGATGTTTGTGATATTAGATTTAAGGAAGCGCTCGCGCGCTCTGTGTGTGTGTGTGTGTGTGTGTGTGTGTCCCGGTCTTTCTATCTCCTTTTATATCTTTTTTTTCTCTACATTGTGTATTCATATTCGCAAACAACCACCTTCAACAGACATACCGAAACGTAATTAGTTTGGGAAAGATTACATAACATAAAAAGAAATGATACAACTAGACAGCACGTTTTTACTGACTTTCTGGGATAGATAAAATGAGAAAACAACGTTAATTTATGAGATTTGCATGAGAGAGAACAGACAGACAGAAACACAGAGAGACAGAGACAGAGAGAGTCTGTACCAACTTTGTTGGATAGATAAGTGGCAAAACATCAACCGTTTGTCAGCTGTTCATGCAGTTTATCATTTACTTGTCGACAGGGCTGAAAGTTTTCAACCAGACTGTGAAGAAACCACCCAGAGCAAAAACAAAATAAAATGAAATAAATAGACTGTAATTAAAAAGAACAGGAAACAGTTTGAAAAACGTCAACTCGGGTAAAACAAAAATGACATAGAAAAAGGTAGACTTAGTTTTCGAATTTTCAAAACAAATCTACAGCAGTGTGCAGTGATATGTGGAAATGAGACATGAAGAATCAAAGCTTGATGTGAGTGGATTCTGTTGCTTGGCTGTAGAGATTTTAGACATGACGTCCCAGCTTGCAAACAGACTTTTCTTCGGCGATATCGGATGTGAAGCATTATACTGCGAACGTGGCGTTTGTTTCTCGTGCTTTGAAATGATCAGCTTTTACATTTTGAAACTTACTATCATATTCAAGGTTCACAGTCAGAGACCATTGGGTAACCTGCACAGTTTTATTTTGGGGGGCAAGGTGAAGGTATGCTGTGTTTTCGGCAAACAGCGGTGAATGCAGACTGTGTAATGAACACCACTAGTAACCAGAGGTGCTTTCTTGCATTTCTTTACAACGGAAATTCACAGCTATAATGCTTGGCTGAGACGTCCATTCTCAAACGCATTTTTCAAATTGTTCATGGGGCACATGTCTTTTCAACCAGAGGCCAGCAGTAAACCATACGCTGCCTTTATTTGTTAAATAACATCTCGATCTCTTAACATTTGATGACCATATATATCTACCTGATTTTATGAAGCGACCGTTAATTGTTTTTGATGTCTGTATATTCATGTCATAATCAACTGATGAGTCAAGAGCAGAAACAATTTTGAGAGAGCATACGACATTCCCTCAAAGAATAGAACAGTATCTAGTTTTTGCATTTGAAACAAATCTGGATCCAGTAAATATAGACATCCCTTTTATGTTGTACACACGCTACCCACTTTTGTTTTTCCATGGCAAAGCTATCACAAACACAGGGAAATCAAATACATAGCTGGCTCGACTGTTATTTCTAACCCAACACTTTAAATGGGCCACTACAATTGCGTAACAATTCAGACCACAAATTTCTGAATGACCTCAGTGAGCTCCACGCACGAAATTGTGTGTGTGTGTGTGTGTGTGTGTGTGTGTGTGTGTGTGATTTATGGAGAAACTGGTGTTTATCAAATTAGTGTGTTAGTGAAATGAGATTATTGATGTGTTATCGAACACAGAAAAATATTCTGGAAAAATACACTTGATATTACTTAATTTATATCGAAATTGTATTCATTCTTTAAAATGAATGACTAATATCACACAAAGTTTAATAGAAACAGTGTATGACTGTGTTTTGGGATGTTCAGTCTTCCTTACAGAGGGAATCTTTCTACAAATGTGTAACAGTGCTGTGAGAGATCATTTTCAAAATCTATGGAGACATTCTCTAGAGGCGATTTATAAATGTTTGTTCTATCGAAATTTCAAAACTGAATTTGGTAGAGAAAAACATAAATGTCAAATAACTGATAATTACATTATCAACATCAAATATCGAAGTAGTAATCTTAAGTTGGAAAGAGAAACAGGGAGATCGGGGGCATACCACGAACGAGTTACAGTGATGTCAGATTTGTAACATGTCTGTGATTAGGGATGAGTTCCTTTTTTATGAAATATCCCAGTTATGTTGAGTTGCGAAATAGGTATTTTCCTAAAAAAATGTTTGTCTTCAAAATCGAATTTTTGTGATATGTTAAAAAGAGACAAATAAGTCATTTTAGCTATAAGGAAGTTGATCAAATTTGCAAATGTTGTTTAGGTACACTTTCGTGTTAAAAGACATTTGTGTTTTCTCAACGTTTATCTGACATTGTTTTGTATTTAGAAATGTTTGTTCTGGGCATAAAATCATTATTTTGTAGTAATCCTCCATACTCCAATAGGGCGCTTGAAAATTGTGTGTGTGTGTGTGTGTGTGTGTGTGTGTGTGTGTGTGTGTGTGTGTGTGTTAGCCACACTATATGTTGCGCAAATTACAAAAAGGCTGATTTTTTTTTCGTTGTTCGCCAGTTGTCCCAGACAGCAGGGCGGAAGGCACTGACGGCCATGACCTGTACTGTGTGGACAGTGTGTGGAGAGAAACAACACGTGATGTGAAACAGGAGGTGATGTTGTTTTTGCGGACTCAGTGAACCGGATGATCTGGATGAATGACTCACCTCTGTTCGACGTGTGCAACAACTGCTTCCGTTGTGCGTTGAACAGGTACGTGCGTGTTACGGATATTAATGTTTGTGTGTCAGGTCGTCTGCCTCTCTCTCTCTCTCTCTCTCTCTCTCTCTCTCTCTGTGTGTGTGTGTGTGTGTGTGTGTGTGTGTGTGTGTGTGTGTCTTCTTCCCCGTCTCTGACCCTTTCCTGTTCCCTGTGTTTGTCTGTCTCATTGTTTTTGAAAGATTGCTGTCACGGACAAGGAGGGTTGTGTGTGTGTGTAAGCGCTGCCAGTTATGGTAGACTCACTCTCCTTGTAGCTCTCCCACGTGCTCCTTGTAGCTTAGGAAGTCAATGGAATGCACATGTTGCACTGGAAAGCATGACGTGCAGATTTCTGATTTCTGAGAAGTTCGTCTGGAATACCAGCACCATTAGTCAGTGGAGCAAGACATTTGGCCAGGTCTACAACAGTGTAGGGTCCTATAGAGAGGGACGCTCAGCCGGTATTTTGGCCGAAGTTCAGAACCCGTTGAGGTATTTAATCATTTATTTGCATTGGTAAAATTATCTTGCAATTTGTAGTATTTGTTGTACAACCGTCCGAAAATATACGTACCTGTATTGCTAGTTGGTTTTGCTTTTCACGTGTTGGTTACCTGAAATGTTACTGTCTGACGTTACATGTGTTTAAGTTTTTTCGTCGTAGATATATCCTAGTCTGGAACGTTACCAGTTTACTTGAAACTGACATGTGTTTTTTTGCTTGAGTGTTTCTTGTTCTCTAATTCGGTATTACTTGTTTGGGAGATTATTTTCAGTAGATTTGTAAATTATTTCGGGGAATAATTGTTAAATTGGAGTTAAACCTGAATATTTCAGCTGTAGGCTGAATCAGTATTTTTTGGAAAGAGACTAGAAAACCGTTCAATTATATTTGTTCGGGCTGCTTTACCTGTAAACCGTGATGGGATTTAAGTGGAGTGAATGAGTCACTGTCCATGATAATGTAATGTAGTACTATTGTGATTCCCCTTCCGCCCCGAAATGGTGG
This sequence comes from Babylonia areolata, assembly GCF_041734735.1. Lineage (NCBI taxonomy): Eukaryota > Metazoa > Mollusca > Gastropoda > Neogastropoda > Buccinidae > Babylonia > Babylonia areolata. The sequence goes on from NC_134880.1 coordinate 34,174,235, forward strand.
GCGGCGGCGGAATCATACCAAAATTGTGGATAGTTTGCTAGTACTAAGGCGCGGATTCTAGGTTTTTGTCGTAAGGATCTCCCACTCCCCCTCTGTGGAGACACGACCTCATCCCGCTGTTTGAGTGGCCTTCTTCCGTCGTGGGGAGCTCGAGCGTCGCTGGTGGACGTGATCCCCAAGTGCTACACCAGAGTCCACCTTCCAGGACAGCGAACTGTGTGGTGCCAGTTTCTCCATCCCCCCCCCCCCCACACACACACACACACACCTCCCACCCCCACTCCTAAGTTGAGTATTACTGGGGAAAAAAACTGTCATAGAAGAGGGTGACGGGAGGTGAAATAATTCTAAGTGTTCCTCCTGCTGAAGAGAGAAGCGAACAGACTTCTTTGTGGTGTCTAATCGTTAGTTATCAGTGTCTAATTGTATGAAAATATTTGGAGTAAATTTTTTGCATTGGTTTATTTCGGGCTTTTGTTTGGATGAAGGTGAGAGAGAGCGTGAGAGAGTTGGCCATAACTTTTGATTGAAATGTTGCACGTGACAATTGCATTGAATAATAGTAATAATGATAATGATCATAATGCTTTGATTATCATGATGATGATGATGGTGACGATGATGGTGATGAGTCTGTAAAAGTTCACACACACACACACACACACACACACACACACACACACACACACACACACACACACACACACACACACACACACACACACACACACACACACACACACACACACACACACTCACAATCACTCACACATGAACATACATACGCGCGCGCGCGCGGGGAGGATATATGGTGTTTACGGTGATATGTGGGCGAAGTAATTAAAAAGAAAAAAAAAAGTAATACACATCACGTAGTTTAGTGATCAGTACATACAAACATGCACCAAGCAGACCACCCGAAGATAAAACATGCTTAAAAGATATTGGACAGTGGATATTTTCTGAGTAATTGCGGTACTTCTAATGCCCTCTTTGAGACTTTTATCATCTCTGCGATTTTCCTTTGTTCAAAGAACATACTGCCATGTATGCTGCTGGTGTTGTTATGAATGGAGAAACCCAAGACTTATATTCGTTCTTTTCTAACAATCGAAATGTCGATAGTCTTCATCAGCCAGACACAAAAATTGATGTCGTGAGGCCGCTTTCTCATGTGATAACCCAAGGAACAGGTTTTACCGAAAGATTTTGTCCTTTGGAGAATTCCTATTTCTTTTGCTCTGGGGAATTCGAGAGCGGAAAGAAGCAAGTCAAATTATGTGTGAATGACACCAGTCGTATTATCGTACGTCCTCAAAGTTCTTGTAGAGAAAATTGCCTTCTCTCTCTCTCTTTTTATTTTTTTTATTTTTTTTTTTTTAAGAACATTAACGGTCTTTTCTGAGAGACAACGCTTAAGTTATGAAGAGTGATATAATTTCCGCCTTCTGATTTATGATTTTTTGTAGGCCTGTATATACATTTTTCATTGGAAAGTTTTCGATTGTAGAGCTGAGCGAAAGAAAAGACTGATAAAAAGAAAGATGGATAGCAAAGCCAAGAGTGGACGTACAGTATACAGAAGGAAACGAAGAGTTTTCATAACTCTGGACGGCACATGCAAAGGGCATTAACTCCTGCTGGGACTGGGTACGGATGATGGAGAGTTCAAACACAGTCATCAATAAAGGTTATGGATGTTGGCAATTTGTTGGGAGTGTGAGGAGAGAGAGAGAGAGAGGGAGGGAGAGAGAGAGAGGGAGAGAGAGAGAGTGTTTAAATTTGCAAATGTCTACTCTTTTGGAGAGAGAGAGAGAGAGAGAGAGAACACACACACACACACACACACACACACACACACACACACACACACACACACACACACACACACACACACACACACACACACAGAGTGTGTTTAAATGTGCAAATGTTGTCTAGATACTCTTTTGGGGTCAAAAGACATTTATGTTCTCTCAACCTTTATGTGACACTGTTGGTCATTTGGAATTGTTTATTGTGGGCATGAAATCATTAGTTTGTCGTAGTCTTCCATACTCCAATAGGAGTGAAATATAATTAGAACGTGAAGCTTGCAGCTTGTGTGCGTTGGGAAAGAGAGTGTGGGAGGGTGAAAGAGAAAGAGAGAGGTAGATGACTGTGCGCGCGCGCGCGCGTGCGTGTGTGTGTGTGTGAGTGTGTGTGTATGTGTGGGTGTGTACGTGCGCGCGCATGTGCGTGTGTGTGTGTGTGTGTGTGTGAATCAACTCTTGCTTGCCTGTGACTGGCTACTTGCCTGTTTTGTCAGTTTCCTCAAGGATCTGTACTCGGTCCACTTCTCTTTCTCCTTAACATTAAAGATCTTCCTCTATGGATTATGTCAACTTTTCACTGACGATATGCCCATTCAATGGAAGCATTCTAACCTAAAACGAACTATCTACCAATCTGCAAAACAATGTTAATCAACAAATCAAATGGACTGAACCTTACCACATGTCACTGGACGATCAGAAAACAAAATATATCATAATTACCTCTCGACAAAAACGACAGAATATTACAACATATATACCCTCTATACACATACGAAATACGCTGATTGACAAAGTAAAAAGTCATAAAGTTCTAGGAGTTACCGTTGATAATAATCTTCCCTGGTCATCCCACATTGATGATCAGTGCAAGCGGATATCTCAAAAGGTGTTCCAGCTCTCATAAAATAAACCCTTTTGGATCTAAAGCAGGAAAACAACCTTAGCATGCATTTATTCAATCATCTATCGATCATACCACAACTCTATATGACATGTGCAGTGCCAATACATTGAAACCACTATCTAGAATACATAAACGAGCTCTTAAGAATGTACAGTCAAAATCTATGGACATTCTTCCACTAACATACAAATTACAGAAAATAAAGTAGTGATGATGTTTCGTATAATGCCCTATAACACTAACTGTAAGATTTCAACAAAACCAGTCAATGTTCACAGATAATATAGTCATCCAAAAACTCAGCATCGACTTCTTTAAAACTAGCCTTATTTACTCAGGAGGGACACTTAGAAACTCTTTACCTACTATTATTAAAACTAAAAGCAGTATTTGTTCCTTTAAATCAACATGTAAAACCTTTCTATATCAGGAATAAAATCTTCAATGTAGACAACTTGTTGATCATCTTGTTAGACGCTTAATTCATTTTTATTCCACATTGACCAATGTTATTGGAGACCATGAATTTTAATATCTTTGATTATAATCATATTTACGTCTGAATGTTGAAATCTTAGAGTCTCACTATGTGCACGGGGTTGAAGGGAAGGAGGCTGGGGTAGGGGTTGGGATAGAGAGTAGTTTTTTTGCTTTGCAGTAGTCTTTTTCATGCGATTTTCAGTGGATTTTTGTCGTTGATATCTTTCTTGTTGATGGCTCAGTGTTCATATGTTCTTTCGATGTAGCCGTACCCCCACATCCCCCTTTTTCCTTTCTTTTTTATACCCCAGGGCTGGGTGAAAAAAAAACAACATATGTTTTGCTTATGTCATTTCCCTGGTAAAAGAAAATTTCGTTTCGTTTCGTTTCGTTCCGTTTCTCTCAAAATATTTCTCTTACTCCGTTTCACCCTCCTCCCCATCCTCGATCCCCCCCTCATCCCCTCCCAACTGTTACCTCCATCTTCCTCTGACTTGAAGCATCAGACTATCCACAGACCTACAGTTTTATCTCCAAAGACTGCTGGCTGATAATGTCATTCCTTCAGATCACAGACAGAGGTGGAAGCTCGCAGACTGTCTGCCTTACGCACCGTCCCCCTGGACTGTGATATAACTGTCAGTCTCTGATGATGGGGGTTGGGGGGGAGCGGATGTGGAAGGGAAGGCATGGAGGGGTGATGGTGATGGGGCTGTTTCTCACTTTGAAAGAAATCGTGGGATTGCGAGAAATCGTGGTCGTTCCCCTCCCACGTTTTCTCTCAAATACGAGAAATCGTGTGGGGAACCCACTTCATTTTAATCAAAAAACATTTCCCTTGTCGTTGAAGTTGGGCTCTTGCCTTTTCCCAGTGCAAATCTAAGAGAAAAATGAGAGAGAGAAAACGAAACAAGAAATGGGGTCGACGACAACGATGATCATGGTAATGACAGTGGCGTTGGCGAAGACATCAACAATAGGCGGTGAAGGTGATGGCACAGTACTGGTTAAAAAAGATGTGTATGTGTAGAATAGAATAGAATAGAACAGAATACTTTTAATTGTCATAAAACCTTAAAGTTTTTAAGACACAATGAAACATAAACATGAGCATATTAAGAAGAGAAACATTCATGAACAAATTTCGCCAGCCTTGGCTGTAATTCTGTTAGAAGGATCAATTCACTAGGCTTTGCATTTGAACGACATATATCGATTAGGAATTTGTGTTTGTAAGTATTGTACTTTACACAATTGTCTAAAAGGTGGATCTCATCTTATAAATTGTTACAAGTATCACACAGTCTTTGTTTTTTCGGTGTATTTTTATATCTTCCCTGTTCGATTTGTAAGTCATGGGCGCTGATTCGTAACATGGTTGGTGCTTTCCTGCGTTTTGTATTTGCTGTATTCTTTACGGTTCAATTTTATAATTTGTCACAGCGTTCCTGTTAAATTCTAATTTAGATGAACTGTTATGTTTCTGTTTCCAAAATTTTACATATTTATTTTCAAGCTTCTTGGATATAGCATAAACGTGAACTGATTTAACACTAAAAGTGAACTGATTTTTCCAAACATGATCTAATCCAGTACTAGTTAATACATTTCTTATGAAAAGTAGCCACTGAACATTTGAACACTGAACAGTGAACATGTTGTGCATACAAGTGAATTTTGAGGAAGCTCTAATATGTGTATCCAATAGCCAATAACTTGATATAATATTTCAGGCTAATAGGGAATCTTCCTAATTCTTCTAAAACGGGGAGAACCATTGCTATTTTATGTGTATGAGAGTGCGAGTGAGTGGGTGATTAAGTTTGTGTGTGTGTGTGTGTGTGTGTGTGTGTGTGTGTGTGTGTGTGTGTGTGTGTTTCCTAATTGGATGGTTGATTTGTTCTTTTCTTGCACTCTGATTTTAAAATAATATTTTCATGTTCTCAGAGTCTTCTATGAAACTGAGAATCTATTTTCAGTGCAATCATACATGCGAAAGGATGCCGACACAAACAGATGAACAAATGAGCAAGCAGGAAACGAAGAACATTGTAAGAAAATGTTCCACCCAAGGTTGCATCACTACAAAACATCACAATGATTTGGTCCAGTTTTCACGCTCCCCACGTGAGGATAAAGCACTATGAAACTTTTTTTTTTCTATAACATTTATTCAGAGAGTTGAATCATTTTGATGTTATTCCCAACATCTCTTGGGTAAGATTTGGTTCAAGTCTTATCATATCATATCATATTATATTACATTATATCATATTATATTATAACATATTATATTTCTGTTCTGCATTGGGAAGAGACACGAACCCAACCCTGATGACAAAGGAACTATTTTTGATTAAAATAAGCGGAATTTGTGAGAAATCGTGGGGGCGTCTCCCACGATGTCTTGCATTTGAGAGAAAACGTGGGAGGGGAACGACCATGATTTCTCGCAATCCCACGATTTCTCTCAGTTTCAGTTTCAGTAGCTCAAGGAGGCGTCACTGCGTTCGGACAAATCCATATACGCTACACCACATCTACCAAGCAGATGCCTGACCAGCAGCGTAACCCAACGCGCTTAGTCAGGCCGTGAGAAAAAAAGGTGAATAAATAATAGATAAATACATAAAAAGGACTACTACTATTAATAATAATATGTATAAGGCGCAAAAACTTGATGAAGTCAACTATAAGCGTACATAAATAAAACATAAATATTTTTTTTAAAGGTACCAGTAATAATAATAATAATAATAATAATAATAATAATAAAATAAATAAAAAAGACAACAATGATGATAAATAAGCAAATAAATGTAAAACATGGACACACACATTCACACATACACCCACATATGCACAACAGATATGCACCAAACATGCAGTTTCACAGATATGAAAGCACAGTCAAATACACATAAACGTATATGAGCCCAAACACACACACACACACACACACACACACACACACACACATTACCCTGCATCTCAAAGTGAGAGAAATCGTGGGATTAGGAGAAATCGTGGGCTTACACCCTATCCTCGATATCTTCTCTTTTATATCTCCCCCATATTTCAAACTGAGCCTATCACTCCTCTACTTGAATGTGAAGGACCGCGGCTCGAAGAAGTAGGTCTCTGAAATTCTGTGTGTGTGTGTGTGTGTGTGTGTGTGTGTGTGTGTGTGTGTTTCTGATGCCGTCAACGACGATAAAGATGACCGTAACTGTTATGACAGTGGTGTTTAGTGAGGGTATATTTATTTTAACAGTTATCAGAATTAATCATCGTCGTCTTTTGGTAACTGACATCCAGTCTGTTTTGTTACTGTATTCTGTTTTACTTGGTTATTGTATTGAGACAATGGGGTAGTAACTCGCAACATATGTGCATGTGATGCAGAAAGTCATTGTTGTATGATAACATGCTAGTTTTCTGTAGATAGCACATTATTTCATTACTTGGTAAATTACTTTACATTTAGAATACACACGCGCACTCATACTGGACGTAGACACACATGCGCCAAATGAACACACATGGGCGTAGGCACATGCCCATGCAAGTGTTATTTTCTTTATCATTAAGAATTCATTATTCTGAAGTGCCCCCTGGTTACATATACAATACAAACGTACCTGCAGCAAATGTCAGTGTGGGGTTGCAGAAGAGGCGGGCGCCTGTTTGATCAAGCCTGACGATCCAGCTGTCCCCACATCACCAATAACCGGATCACCCCCAACACTCAGTCCTAACAACGTTATTCTCCGTCAACGTCTACGGCTGGACAGCATGAAAGAAAATGTCATCCCCTGCCCAGCATTGGCTCGGCTTTGGGAACCCTGGTCCCCACACCCTAACC
>NC_134880.1:34186300-34226203 GCF_041734735.1 Babylonia areolata
TGATGCTGAGCTAATCGCGTGCTTGTTTATATTGAAACAGCATTGAGTGGACCAATCAGCTCAATTGTAGCAGTTTCACCGTGTTCCAGGTAGTCCCAAGTGTTTTTGTGCCGTGTAGAAAAAAATATACGTTTGATGATACATGATATGGCTCGGAGTCCGGGTGTTCCTACCAACTGCAAAATGTTCCTACCAAATGTCCTGATTGTTCCTGCAAACACTTGACAGAGGTTGGCATCTCTGGGGATGTAGCCAGTCCCTAGACACAAGAGGAAACAAGACAGTCGGTTCCCCCGATGTTGCAGCAGTACAACCCTTCTCTGCTTCCCCACACCACAGCTGTCACTGATTCCCCTCCTTCCCCACACCACAGCTGTCACTGATTCCCCTCCTTCCCGACACCACAGCTGTCACCAATTCCCCTGCTTCCCGACACCACAGCTATCACTGATTCCCCTCCTTCCCCACACCACAGCTGTCACTGATTCCCCTCCCCGACACCACAGCTGTCACTGATTCCCCTCCTTCCCGACACCACAGCTGTCACTGATTCCCCTCCTTCCCCACACCACAGCTGTCACTGATTCCCCTCCTTCCCCACACCACAGCTGTCACTGATTCCCCTCCTTCCCCACACCACAGCTGTCACTGATTCCCCTCCTTCCCGACACCACAGCTGTCACTGATTCCCCTCCTTCCCCACACCACAGCTGTCACTGATTCCCCTGCTTCCCGACACCACAGCTGTCACTGATTCCCCTCCTTCCCGACACCACAGCTGTCACCGATTCCCCTCCTTCCCGACACCACAGCTGTCACTGATTCCCCTCCTTCCCGACACCACAGCTGTCACCGATTCCCCTCCTTCCCGACACCACAGCTGTCACTGATTCCCCTCCTTCCCCACACCACAGCTGTCACCAATTCCCCTCCCCGACACCACAGCTGTCACTGATTCCCCTCCTTCCCGACACCACAGCTGTCACTGATTCCCCTCCTTCCCGACACCACAGCTGTCACTGATTCCCCTCCTTCCCGACACCACAGCTGTCACTGATTCCCCTCCTTCCCGACACCACAGCTGTCACCAATTCCCCTCCTTCCCGACACCACAGCTGTCACCAATTCCCCTCCTTCCCGACACCACAGCTGTCACCGATTCCCCTCCTTCCCGACACCACAGCTGTCACTGATTCCCCTCCTTCCCGACACCACAGCTGTCACTGATTCCCCTCCTTCCCGACACCACAGCTGTCACCAATTCCCCTCCTTCCCGACACCACAGCTGTCACTGATTCCCCTCCTTCCCGACACCACAGCTGTCACCAATTCCCCTCCTTCCCGACACCACAGCTGTCACTGATTCCCCTCCTTCCCGACACCACAGCTGTCACTGATTCCCCTCCTTCCCGACACCACAGCTGTCACCAATTCCCCTCCTTCCCGAAACCACAGCTGTCACTGATTCCCTTCCTTCCCGACACCACAGCTGTCACTGATTCCCCTCCTTCCCGACACCACAGCTGTCACTGATTCCCCTCCTTCCCGACACCACAGCTGTCACTGATTCCCCTCCTTCCCGACACCACAGCTGTCACTGATTCCCCTCCTTCCCGACACCACAGCTGTCACTGATTCCCCTCCTTCCCGACACCACAGCTGTCACTGATTCCCCTCCTTCCAGACACCACAGCTGTCACTGATTCCCCTCCTTCCCGACACCACAGCTGTCACTGATTCCCCTCCTTCCCGACACCACAGCTGTCACCAATTCCCCTCCTTCCCGACACCACAGCTCTCACCAATTCCCCTCCTTCCCGACACCACAGCTGTCACCGATTCCCCTCCTTCCCGACACCACAGCTGTCACTGATTCCCCTCCTTCCCGACACCACAGCTGTCACCAATTCCCCTCCTTCCCGACACCACAGCTGTCACTGATTCCCCTCCTTCCCGACACCACAGCTGTCACCGATTCCCCTCCTTCCCGACACCACAGCTGTCACTGATTCCCCTCCTTCCCGACACCACAGCTGTCACTGATTCCCCTCCTTCCCGACACCACAGCTGTCACCAATTCCCCTCCTTCCCGAAACCACAGCTGTCACTGATTCCCCTCCTTCCCGACACCACAGCTGTCACTGATTCCCCTCCTTCCCGACACCACAGCTGTCACTGATTCCCCTCCTTCCCGACACCATAGTTGTCACCAATTCCCCTGCACTGTGACAATAGTGAAGTCCTCCCCCAGTCCATGGTCATGCAGCCTGAAGGGGAACTGACCCCCAGTCCATGGCCATGCAGCCTGAAGGGGAACTGACCCCCAGTCCATGGCCATGCTGCCTGAAGAGGAACTGACCCCCAGTCCATGGTCATGCAGCCTGAAGGAGAACTGACCCCCAGTCCATGGCCATGCAGCCTGAAGGAGAACTGACCCCCAGTTCATTGCCATGCTGCCTGAAGGAGAACTGACCCCCAGTCCATGGCCATGCTGCCTGAAGGAGAACTGACCCCCAGTCCATGGCCATGCAGCCTGAAGGGGAACTGACCCCCAGTCCATGGCCATGCAGCCTGAAGAGGAACTGACCACCAGTCCATTGCCATGCTGCCTGAAGGAGAACTGACCCCCAGTTCATTGCCATGCTGCCTGAAGGAGAACTGACCCCCAGTCCATGGCCATGCTGCCTGAAGGAGAACTGACCCCCAGTCCAGCACCACGACTGTTCCATGACGTCTGTATGGCACCAGTCTATTTCTGTGACTGCAGTCAAGAGCGCAGTTCAAACGATATTATGTGTGCCAGTGGCTCGCCGATGCATTTATGGGTCTGGACACTGAGTTGAGAGTAAAGTCTGAATGCTTCAAGAGGAGACAGGCATAGCAAAGGGCTGTTGCTGCTGCTGTCAGAGTGGCTGTGGGAAAGGGGGCAGTGGCAAGAGAACAGATTCCATGAAACCTGTTAAACCTGTTGGCACTTTTCACTTTTGTTTGAAATCAGGAGATACACGGTGCAGAAGATGGATGGGTGAGGAGGGATTTTAACTCCTTTTTTTCATATGCCTTTATTATCCAGATAGGAAAAAGATAGTTAATGACAGGAAGATGAGAAGACAAACTGCCATCAGCGACAAGAGGACGTGAAACATAAACCCAAACTGTTTATTGTCTTTTTTGTTTGCCTAACACAGTGTAATGAAATGCAAAATTATGTTTTTTTATCCTTGAAAGGAAAGTGGTATCTTCCTGAGCATAAACATCAATACTGATAAAATCACAGGTGCACACACAGACACATAGATAAAAAAACACAAATGCATCTTTTCTTCTCTCCTGAATCACACACACACACACACACACACACACACACACACACACACACACACATGCGCGCGCGCACTATACGTCAAGGTTCATGTGTACCACCCACTGTTTCCTAAGGCTGGTGGAATCATGTCTGGCATGTTTAAAAGCACTGGTCTCTGAGAGTGTCGTCAATGACAGTCGCCCACGTACAGATCTCTTCCATCTGCTTCAGGTGTCAGCACCCCGTGTCACTGTCACCCTGCCCTCCTCACTCCCGACATAGACACACGCATTGCGTGGGCTTCTTTCTCCCCAACAGTAGAAAAAACAACAACAGGAAAACAGAAATGAGAGAAATTTGGAGATCAGAGAGAGACGAAAATGAGAGAGAATGATGGGAACGAGAGAGGTTGGAGAGATGGTGTCAGGGAGAGAGAGGACAGGGGGAAAGAGCGGGAAGGTGGGGAGACAGACAGACAGACAGACAGGCAGACAGACACAGGGATGTTTGTGAATAGAGCGAAACAACACAGAGCCGGAGAGGGGGGAAAGCTGGGGAGAACAGAATAAGTAAACACAAATACGCACAGGCACACACAGAGCACGCACGCACACACACATACACACACGCGCACGCACGCACTCACACACGCACACAGAGGGAGGGAGGGAGACAGAGACAAAGAGAAAAAGAAGAAAAAACAGGACAAGGACGAAGGAAGGACAGATGAAGGAAACATGTTTTATTAGACATGGGCTACAGGCCACAATTCAAATCAAGAAATAAATCAGGGAAAAGTATTCTCTTTCTTAGTGGCACTGGACTTTAATTGCAGAGATAGAGAAAATCAGCCATTTCACACAACATCCCACCCAAACTCTCTGTCTTTCAGTGGCTTTTAAGGCCTCCCGTATGCTTTCGCCACGCATAACAAATCGTCCATCTGTATAATTGATCTGTCTGCGCCGCGAGTGTGGCCGTCAAAAAGCAATTAATTGTCACATCAGCTGACCGCTCAGCTCTCACACGTCAGACGTGGCGTGAACATACACCTCCAGTTTCTGTTCCCCCCACAGGAAGCGTCACATGACCAGATGGTATGGTGGCACTTCGCGAGGGGGCGACAAGCAGGGCCTTCTGTTTTGGGTAATTGTCTACTTTTGTTTTTTCCGCTCCTGATGCGAATTCTGTTTATGGGACAATAACCTCATCTACCTGTCATTCCACAGTTGTCTTGTCCCACATGGCGGCGCTGTTTGAGGTAAGATAACATTACACTGTATCATTGAAGAACTGATAAAGTATTCTAGCACTGTCTAGCACATAAATCCTTTTTAGTACAGTTGTGTACTGGTCACCCACACACATGCATACACCACGCACACACACACACACACACACACACACACACATGCACACGCACAAAGCTCTCATGACACATACAAACACACTGCCAACGATTTGCCGCGAGGGGTGGGGAAAATGCCATGAATATGGCGTCTAGCATGTTGATCAGTCAGATGTGTTTCGGAAAGCAGCGTTTTTGGTTTGGAACTGATGCCAATATTCGTTGGATTAGTAAAGGAGCGTGCTCTTTCTTTCAAGCTAGATTTAGGGCCATACCCTCTCTCTATCTTTTCTTTCTTTGAGGTAATCAGTGATATGATGGCCTTGTACCTGGTTTCTGAAATACTCGATTACTTTTCTTATCATTTTCTGAAATACTCTTTTACTTTTCTTATGACTTCAGATGAAGACCTCTCGTTCTTGTAGCGCTACCAGCAAGCCTGTTGGCTCGCTCATTTCCATTAACATCTGCATGTCCAGGGCAGTATATCCATGTCAGCTTTTGAATGTGAATCTGCCTCATGCCACCCTGGGCTCCCCACTTTACACCAGTTTTTTGTAGAGAAGTTCATGGAGTCAGATTGAATCATGGTTTGTTGATTTCCTGGCAAACGAATATATGACAGCCACTGGAAAGCATGTGTCATATCTTCAACTTCCATTGTCAGGCTGGATGTTGTGACGGTTTTCTCTTCCATATATTTTTTTCGCTTTGCTTTGCGGACTGACCTTTGGTGACCTAATCGTTTGTGTACATGATCATTTTGTTTTACTTTTTTGTGCGTGGTTTCATGTAACTTTGCTAAGGTTTAATTAACATTAAAATTGATTCTGATTCTGATTCTGATTCCACCCTCTTCTTTACTGTTTACTTCAGAGAATACCTTCACCTCTGTATCAGTTCTGTCCCATAGCCGACAATGATTTTTTTTCAGAATGGGTTGAATGAATAATTGTGTTGGAGAGATGTTTGAGGTTTTTAGGGATTGTGTTTACCAAGTCGACACAGACGTTCAGTTTGCTTCCCGACACCACAGCTGTCACCAATTCCCCTGCTTCCCGACACCACAGCTGTCACCAATTCCCCTGCTTCCCGACACCACAGCTGTCACCAATTCCCCTGCTTCCCGACACCACAGCTGTCACTGATTCCCCTCCTTCCCGACACCACAGCTGTCACCAATTCCCCTGCTTCCCGACACCACAGCTGTCACCAATTCCCCTGCTTCCCGACACCACAGCTGTCACTGATTCCCCTCCTTCCCGACACCACAGCTGTCACCAATTCCCCTGCACTGTGACAATAGTGAAGTCCTCCCCCAGTCCATGGCCATGCAGCCTGAAGGAGAACTGACCACCAGTCCATTGCCATGCAGCCTGAAGGAGAACTGACCCCCAGTCCATGGCCATGCAGCCTGAAGGAGAACTGACCCCCAGTCCATGGCCATGCAGCCTGAAGGAGAACTGACCACCAGTCCATGGCCATGAGGCCTGAAGGAGAACTGACCACCAGTCCATGGCCATGCAGCCTGAAGGAGAACTGACCACCAGTCCATGGCCATGCTGCCTGAAGGAGAACTGACCACCAGTCCATGGCCATGCTGCCTGCAGGGGAACTGACCACCAGTCCAGCACCACGACTGTTCCATGACGTCTGTATGACACCAGTCTATTTCTGTGACTGCAGTCAAGAGCGCATTTCAAACAGTACTGTGTGCCTCGAGCCTGCCGATGCATTCATGGATGTGGACACTGATTTGGAGAGTGAAGTCTAAGTGGTTCACGAGGAGACAGGCAGACCAAAGGGCTGATGAAAACTGCTCCCGCTGGTGCTCTCAGTGCGGCTGTCACACATATCAGCTGTGGTAACCAGGCAGGTTCCTCAGACGTTTCAGGACCTACGCAGTTTGTTTGAAATCAGAAGATTCTCATACCACTGTACAGAAGGAAAGCGTAAAGTGTTGTTGTTTTTACCCCAGATTTTTATCAGGTCAACAGAAAATGAACGACAATCATTGTCAAGAATACCAAAATATTCTGAATATATTAATACACTCGCATGCGCACACTCACTCGCGCGCGCACTGCGCACACATGCGCGCGCTCGCGTGGACATACATACATACATATATAATACATACACATGCTCACAAGCACGCAGGCGTTATTGCACACACACATACACACACACGCACTCACACACACACACACACACACACACACACACACGATCGCCCTATGCCACCCATTCGTAGCGGAATCCTACATGACTGTATGGGATGTAGCTGGGGGAATCATTTTATTTTGGGACCTCAGATCTCTTGAGGGCATTGTCCCTCGACATGTCTTCCTCATCATACACCTCGTCCGTCTTCCTTACCTGTCACGCAGCTTCATGTGGCTGCCGTCCTTGTCCTCAGTCCGCATTTCCACAGATGCCATACTGCTGTTTTCTGGGAAAAGAAACGAACAGAGAGAGAGAGAGGAAGGATTTCAGTTTCAGTTTCAGTTGCTCAAGGAGGCGTCACTGCGTTCGGACAAACCATATACGCTACACCACATCTGCCAAGCAGATGCCTGACCAGCAGCGTAACCCAACGCGCTTAGTCAGGCCTTGAGAAAAAAAACAACAAAAAAACGGGGGAATAAATAATAGATAAGCTTACATAAATAAATAAATAAATGTATAATAATTATAATATAGAAAAAGGTAGTAGTAATAATAGTAATACTAATAAAATGATTAAAAAAAGAAAAAAAAAGAAAGAAAAAAGACAAAAAAAAGAAAGAAAAGACAACAATGGTGATAAATAAGCGAATAAATGTAAAACATGAAGACACACATTCACACACACACCCGCACATGCACAACAGAAATGCACCAAACATGCAGTTTCACAGATATGAAAGCACAGTCAAATACATTTAAACGTACATGAGCTCCAACACACACACACACACACACACACACACACACACACATTACCTTGCACCTCCTCTACCCCCCTCCTCCACACACTCATTTCTTGTCTACGTATCGCAGCTTCCACGGCACACACACACACACACACACACTCACACACACAAACACACACTCACAGAGATGAACACTTACTTGTACAAGCACACACACATACGCCCATATCTCCCACCCCCAACCCCACACACATATATACAAAATATATATACACACACACACACGCACACACACACACACACACACACACACACACATATATATATATATATATATATATATATATATATATATATATATACGTTCCAATATCCTGTTGCTCCCACAGTGTAGGCATGCATATACTCACATACCTCATCCTCTACCCCACCTCCCCCGCACTCCCACCTCCTCACACACACACACACACACACACACACACACACACACACACACGTACACAGATCTCTCCTGACACTTGTGTACACTTACACTCTCGCGCATTCACAAACGCACTCAAAAGCACAGACCCACACATCCACACAAACACACACGCACAGAGGCTGCCACTGACTGGCTGCAAGAGGGATGGGAAAAGATCTCTGATGCCAAAAACGTGGCGTCTAGTGTGTTGCTCAGTCTATTGTATTTGGAAAGGCCCACAGAGACTCTGTTCCGTTTTGAAGAAATTTGCGCAATGTTGGTTTGGAAATGATGCCGATATTTGTTTGATTTGCAAAGCATCGTGCTCTACCTTTCATGTTAGATTTGCGGCCGCTCCCTCTCTCTGCTTTTATTTCTTTGAGGCGATCGATGGTGTGGTGGCCTTGTACGTGTTTTTTGTTTTTTTTGGTATTCTTTGATTTTTCTGAGGATTTCCGATTTTCCTAGATGTAGGCCGCTCGTTGGTGTTGCGTTACCAGCAAGTCTGTCAGCTCGCTCATTTCCCTTAACACCTGCATGTCCCGGGCAGTATGACCATGTGAATTTTTTAATCTGAAAGTTGCGCATTGCCTTATGCCACTCTGGGCTTCCCATTCCGTTTTCAATTTTCTGTATGAGGTTCATTGAGTCAGTTAGAATCATGGCATGTTGGTTTCCGGGCGTATGGATGGACGATAGCCACTGGAGGGCATGTGTCGCAGCTTCAACTTCCATCGTTAGGCTGGAGGTTGTGACTTTGTAGGCAGCATTCTCTTCCCAAATTGTTTTCCCATTTTGTTTCGCAGTGAATCCCCAACCAGAAGGAAGAATGAGAGGAGGAAAGAGAGAGAGGCAGACAGCAAAAGACAAAGAAATGAGGAATGGGTGGAGAGGGAGAGAGGGGTCAGCCCGATACTCCCCCGATCCGATACTCCCCCCAGTTCGTAGTCCCTTGTGGTAGAGGGGACAGTGTGTGGTTGGGTGTGGGTAGAGAGGGGAGTGTGGTGTGGTGTGGTGAGAGGGACAGTGGTGTAGGGTGGAAGAGGACAGTGTGGTGGGGTAGAGGGGACAGGTTGGGGGTTGGTAAGAGGACGTGTGTGGTGGGGGTGTAGAGGACGTGTTGGTAAGGGGGACAGTGTTGTGTGTGTGGTAGAGGGACAGTGGTGTGGGTGTAGAGGACGTGTTGTGGTGTGGTAAGAGGAAGTGTGGGGGGTAGAGGGAATTTTGGGTGTAGAGGGACAGTGTGTGTGGTAGGAGGGACAGTGTGGTGGGTGGGAGAGAGGACGTGTTGGTTGGTGTGTAGAGGACGTGTGTGTGGTAAGAGGGGACGTGTTGTGTGGTGTGAAGAGGGGACAGTGTGTGTGTGTGTTGTAGAGAGGACAGTGTGGGTTGGGTGTGGAGAGGACGTGTGTGTGTGGGAGAGAGGAAGGTGTGTGTGGGTTTAGGAGGACAGGTGTTGGGGTTGGTAGAGAGGGGACAATGTGTGGTGTGGGTGTGGTAGAGAGGGGACAGTGTGTGGTGTGGGTAGAGAGGGGACAGTGTGTGGTGTGGGTGTGGGTAGAGAGGGGACAGTGTGTGGTGTGGGTGTTGGTAGAGAGGGGACAGTGTGTGGTGTGGGTAGAGAGGGGACAGTGTGTGGTGTGGGTGTGGGTAGAGAGGGGACAGTGTGTGGTGTGGGTGTTGGTAGAGAGGGGACAGTGTGTGGTGTGGGTGTTGGTAGAGAGGGGACAGTGTGTGGTATGGGTGTGGGTAGAGAGGGGACAGTGTGTGGTGTGGGTGTGGGTAGAGAGGGGACAGTGTGTGGTGTGGGTGTTGGTAGAGAGGGGACAGTGTGTGGTGTGGGTGTGGGTAGAGAGGGGACAGTGTGTGGTGTGGGTGTGGTAGAGAGGGGACAGTGTGTGGTTGGGTGTGGGTAGAGAGGGGACAGTGTGTGGTGTGGGTAGAGAGGGGACAGTGTGTGGTGTGGGTAGAGAGGGGACAGTGTGTGGTGTGGGTAGAGAGGGGACAGTGTGTGGTGTGGGTAGAGAGGGGACAGTGTGTGGTGTGGGTAGAGAGGGGACAGTGTGTGGTGTGGGTAGAGAGGGGACAGTGTGTGGTGTGGGTGTGGGTAGAGAGGGGACAGTGTGTGGTGTGGGTGTTGGTAGAGAGGGGACAGTGTGTGGTGTGGGTAGAGAGGGGACAGTGTGTGGTGTGGGTGTTGGTAGAGAGGGGACAGTGTGTGGTGTGGGTGTGGGTAGAGAGGAGACAGTGTGTGGTGTGGTTTTGGTAGAGAGGAGACTGTGTGGTGTGGGTGTGGGTAGAGAGGGGACAGTGTGTGGTGTGGTTTTGGTAGAGAGGAGACAGTGTGTGGTGTGGGTGTGGGTAGAGAGGAGACAGTGTGTGGTGTGGGTGTGGGTAGAGAGGAGACAGTGTGTGGTGTGGGTGTTGGTAGAGAGGGGACAGTGTGTGGTGTGGGTAGAGAGGGGACAGTGTGTGGTGTGGGTAGAGAGGGGACAGTGTGTGGTGGGTGTGGGTAGAGAGGGGACAGTGTGTGGTGTGGTTTTGGTAGAGAGGGGACAGTGTGTGGTGTGGGTGTTGGTAGAGAGGGGACAGTGTGTGGTGTGGGTGTGGGTAGAGAGGAGACAGTGTGTGGTGTGGTTTTGGTAGAGAGGAGACTGTGTGGTGTGGGTGTGGGTAGAGAGGGGACAGTGTGTGGTGTGGTTTTGGTAGAGAGGAGACAGTGTGTGGTGTGGTTTTGGTAGAGAGGAGACAGTGTGTGGTCTGGTTTTGGTAGAGAGGAGACAGTGTGTGGTGTGGTTTTGGTAGAGAGGAGACAGTGTGTGGTGTGGTTTTCGTAGGCATCAAGTAAGACGGAAGAGCAGGAGCAGGGTACATGAGAGAACAAAAGCAGGTTGAAGGGGAGATGAAATGCAGCAGAGACAGAGACAGACAGAGCGAGCGAGCAAAGGAAGTACAAAAGAGATGGGGAGGTGAGAAGGAAGTGGGGAATAGAAGAGATGAAAAATAAGATGGGAGGCATAAAAAGTCCAGTTATACAGGACAACAAAAAGATATAAAGACAGAGAGAGAGCGACAGGCAGACAGGGCGACCTGAACATGGATATGCACATTTATGTGGGAGTGTATGTTTGCTTGTGTGTGTATGTGTTTGCGTGTGTGTATGTGTGTGTGTGTTTGCGCGCACGCGCTCGCTCGCGTGTGTGTGTATGTGTGTGTGTGTGTGTGTGTTTGCGCGCACGCGCTCGCTCGCGTGTGTGTGTGTGTGTGTGTGTGTGTGTGTGTGTGTGTGCGTGTGAACAGAGAGAAGGAGGAAATGGGAGCAAAAATCAATTTCACACACCCTCTTTGTCTTTTGGCCAGCTTTGAAATCCTCCCGGTTCACGACAGCAATGCTGAATAATTCTCCGGGCTGCGTCATTGATCTGTCTGGGCGGAGAATCGTCGCCGCGAGTGCGGCCGTCAAAAAGCAATTAATTGTCACATCAGCTGACCGCTCAGCTCTCACGCGTCAGACGTGGCGTGAACGTACACCTCCAGTTTCTTTTCCCCCCACAGGAAGCGTCGCATGACCGCTTCATGTCATTCTACACTTCTCTTGTCCCAGAAACTCAATGCTTGGTGTTGTTGTTTTTTTTTTTCCTGTAGTCAGCAACGATTGTGCCAAAGTCATGTAATGGGCAAAGACTGTTTATTCCGCAGCACGGGCAGTGATTTGTCGAACATGTTTAAGAGCTTTCACAACTTACCTGCTTCACGGAATTTGCGCAAAATCGGCAGCCAGTTACGTCAAATAAGCAACGATGATCATTTATTCACATACAGTGTGACCTACGTTGCCGTGATTTGCAACGTAGAAAGCCATAAAGGTAAGTTTGGTTGAAACTGATTCGTTCAAAATATTGTGAGAGATGGCAGTTGGTTTTCATCAACACGGAATCTTTTCCTGACAAAAGGTATGTTCAAATTCTGAATAAAGGGACTGTTTCAACAAACTGCTTGCCCTCTGGTCATTGAAAAGCAAAAGAGCAACTGAGGCGTGCGAAGAATTCTAATATGTCCACACTGATTGTAACCCTGTTCCCTGCCAAGTGACAGTGGCTGCACAGTGTGTTGCATCTGTCGTGTGCTAACTCGATATAATTGTGTGGCGTAACTTAGTTTTTGAGCGGGTAAGACAGGGTCAGGGCTTTGTTGAGCGTTCAAGTGAAGATGCTCAACAATGAATGTTGATTGCATGGACAACTCACAGGGATAACCAACACTGAATAGGACAGCGCTTCGTTCAGTTGCATAATTCCTTTCCACACGTGACACTCCACAACAAATGTCCATACGATGCATTGTTCGGAGGGAAACCGGAAAAAGAGCCTGCAGAAATCTTTGCAGCCAATGGACGTCTCAGATCAGTTGATGAAGGAAGAACTTGGAAACTTGCGATGACTGGTCAAGGTGCCGATGCGGGTGACGTCACCACTATCAATAGAGAAGGGGGCAGTTGCAGACCTCAGAACCAACAGGCTGAAACATTGTCCACTGGTCAAGGTAACGCAGCAGCCACGGACATGGATGTGAACAGCGAAGAGATCCTCGCGGAACAGACCAAGGGTCATCCAGAACCAGCAGCTGATGGACTGGGGCAGGGAAGGATGGATGGACGGAGAATGATGCAGTCATGGAACACTTCAGCAGCACAGTGACCAGTGACGAGCTGCCAAAGGACAGGGGAACAGCACAAATCAGTTGGTGACATCACGTTGTGCAAAGAAGCTGCCTTCTGTCCATGACAATGGTTTACTTTCTTTGTCCGAGTTTGACAGGAAATCTCTCTCTCTCTGTGTGTGTGTGTGTGTGTGTGTGTGTGTGTGTGTGTGTGTGTGTGTGTGTGTGTGTGTGTGTGTAAAACTATGTTTTACTCTTCAGTTCACCTCGTCCGTGGATTTGTTATGATTTGGGGGGAACATGAAGGAGGAGGAGGGCGCTAAGGTCCATCGTCACAACGAGACCAACGCAACAGAACTGTTCCTCATGTCACGATGATGATAATGATGATGACGACGGTGATCATCATTGCCATCGTCATCTTCATTTGCAACACAATTATGGTTTTCAACATGAGCATCATTATCATTGTCACCATAATCTGCACCACTCCATCACCATCATCTTCATCATCTTTATCTGCTTCAGGATGTCTGTTGGATTTCCCAAAGTCGACAGACAACAAAACAAAAGCGATATGGTCAGCGAGCCATCAGATCTGTTGCTCCTTCCCTTTGGAATTCGATCCCCGAGAAAATGAAAAGAAAATACCTGTTCCCTGTCTCTCTTCAAAAGTACAGTGAACATATTCTGATTCAGGATCTGATTCTGAAATAACAACATTGTGCCATCAGGTTTGGTGATCTTAGCCGATGTCATGCACCCCTCCCCACTTTTCTAAATCAGTTGCATTGTGTGTGTGTGTGTGTGTGTGTGTGTGTGTGTGTGTGTGTGTGTGTGTGTGTGTGTGTGTGTGTGTGTGTGCTTGTGTGTGCTTGTGTGTTGTCTGCTGTGCGGCCCTTCGATTGTTTCTTGTTTTTGTATCAGTGTGTCTGCGTTTGGGTTACGCTATGAACTTGAAATCAAGTTATTTCGTCGTCTTCTTCTTAATTATTATCAACATTATTATTATGACACCGCATCATCTTTTGAAAGATGGCTATACCGTGTTTGGTCCCCAGCAGTCCGCCCTACGTCTGGCTATGACTGGATGAATTAGACGTGTGCCGTGTGTGTGTGTGTGTGTGTGTGTGTGTGTAAATCCTTTGACGATAACCTGACGAACTAATCACCACCAGTGGTTTGCTCTGTAATCGAGTACTTGAATACAGTAATTGTGATTGTGTCCAACATTGAATGATCGAGATTTATTCGATACATAACAACCTAGTTGATTATTGTATGTAACATCAAATCAGCCGTTGATTCCAACAGGCCCCAAAAATACCATGTCAATACTCGAACTGGAACAGGAAGTAATAGTTTGTAGCGTTTGGGGAGAACACGAATCTTTTGCTTTTACACCATATCTCAAATTGCATTGAACATAGCAACAACGACGCCTTCACCTCATCTCGCCAAGTGTTTACCCACTTGTAGGTTACAGTTTTATCGGCACATAATCTGCTTCTTCTTCCTCGTTCACCTCCCATTAGATGAGCAGCCCGGTGTCCTCGATGAAGGCTGCCGTCCGTCGCAGCTCCTCCAGGATGCCGTACAGTTTTGTTTCCACTGCTGTCGGTGTTGGCCAGTACTTTCTCCTGGATGCTGCATGCGTCCTACAGTCTTGAAGGATGTGGTCGGTTGTCATTGGTCCCTCACTACAAGGGCACTCTCCACTCTGTCCAATGCCAAATTTTGTGCGCATGTGGTGGAGCAGGCGTTTGTGTCCAGTCCTCAGGCGGAAGATCTTGACCTGTTCCCGTCGTTCCAGCAAATGGTATCTGTCTTCTGGGTTATATTTGGTTGTGACACGCTGAGCTTGGTTCTGTATCTTGTTGAGATGGTCGAGGTTAGACTTTGCAGCTGATGCCTATGCTGATGTCCCGTACTCAACTACAGGTCGGACTCTCTCCGTATAGAGTCTCTTTTGGATACGTTCATCAGCCCCCCCCCCCCCCAGTCCGTCCCTGCAAGTTTCTTCGTGATCGCCAGTCTCAGCTTGGCCCTGCTACAGCATCTGGTGATCTGCTGTTTCCAAGTGAGCCTGCAGTCAAAGGTCACTCCCAGATAGGTAGGTGTGGGTTCTTCTGCAAGCCTTTGGTTGTTCAGTGTCAGTTTCGCCTCTTGCTGGATAGGCTGAAGACTGTGTAGGTTGTTTTGCTTGAGTTGACAGAGTCAAGCCATTCCTTGGTCCAGTTGCTGATCTTGTTGGGCGCAGTCTGGAGGCGTACCTGTGCTGTAGTGGTGTACTCTTCAGAGCACCAGAGCACCAGGTCATCTGCGTAGATCGCTCCTCTGACCCCTCTTGGCTTTTTTCTGACGATGTTATCTATGAGGATGAGGAACAGCGTTGGCGAAAGGACTCCTCCTTGAGGTACTCCCTGTAACAGCACTTTCTTCTTGCTCTTCTGGCCCTGAATCTTGACTCGGGGTTGGCGGTTATGTAGGTACTGGCTGATCCAGGTGTACATCCTCCCAGACACACCACATCGCCGTAGTTTGAGGTTGAGTCCGTCCTTCCAGACTTTGTCGAACGCCTTCTCCATGTCAATCCAGACAGCAAGCGTGTTCTTCTTTTCTTGGAATGCGTCCTCAATGCTTTGAGTGATGAATGTGATCTGGTCTTCTGTTGATCTGTGTTGGCGGAAGTCTGCCTGTTCAGGGCTCAGCAGCTGATACTCCTCAAGGTGCCAGACATACATAATCTGCTGACATCGTCATAATTTTCATCTGATCATTATCATCATCGTCATTAGCAGTAGCAGCAGCAGCTAAAACAATAGTAATGGCAAGAGTGTAAGCACACTCCTCCAGTGCAGTGAAGAGCAATATGTACCTTACAAGAAGTATTCTGATGATACAGACATAAATGATCAAGACATGGAATAACCACACCCACACACCCACCCACCCACCCACCCACACACCCACACACACACACACACACACACACACACACAGAGACACTATCTATCTATTGATCTACTTTCTACTAAATGCCTTTCAAACACACACACACACTGCACACACACACTGCACACACGCATGCATGCATGCACGCACGCACGCACGCACGTACAAACACAATGGATATTTCGGAATTGCAGTTCAACAAGTTAAGGGAATTTTCCAAGCTTTTCAGGAGCGGTGGAGTGGTACCTCTCTTGAACAGAAAGGTCGTGACCGATTCCTTTAAAGAAGTGGGCTGTGCAAGACGAACTTCAAGTGGGTGACAATAACAGATAGTGAGCTACAAAGAAAGCAAAAATAAAAATGATAAAACGGTATTCGAAGTTGATGTGTGTGTGTGTGTGTGTGTGTCTGCTGTAACGAATTTTATGTTCGGGTTATATGACGTCTGAAGCAGTTTTGATGGAGTGTATACAGGGAGAAAGTCTGAGAGATAAAGAGGCGTGTTGTCATCAGAAAAAAGGGATTAACAGTGCGTTCAAAGTTTGCACTTAGCGCCTGCTGTGATGAGAAATCAAATAAAGAAAATTCAAGAGACGGCTAAACACGATTAGATTTAGGAGCTTTTGAGTACCTGTTTTGCAGCAAAGTTTTGAACTTGTTCTGTGTTTGTCGAGATACTGATTCGAGCAGCCCGATAAAAATGGATTTACAATCGTCTAGTTTGAATAGGGCAAAACGCTCACGTTTTCTCTGGTCAGAGCAGTGGAGATGACGAATCGTGCTGATGCGATGGAGTTACCGAGAGCGGATCGGCAGATGAATTAAACTTGCAATTCGACACTTTCGTTGCTTTAATACGCAGACCAAAGTTTCCCTCACTTGGAGAAAATTGAATCTCGCTGATAGAGTTTATCTTGGGGAGTGGAATAGGGGGTGGTGGGGGTTAAGGAAAACACTGTTGTAAAATGTTTGCAGGATGAGTCCGGTTTTCCTAATCATCACTGCGCTTTAGTTTTCTGTTACAGTAACAACATCAACATCATCAATAACACCAACAGCCACGGAAACGATTAGGAATGTGTCCTCTTTTTGTGCCAACATCTCCGGGACCGAACTCTGCCAAACTGTTCCTTCTCTTCTTCTCCCTCCGCTCCACGAAGAGTCACTGGGGCACCGCACATACGCACGGTTCACCAGATTCCTCCAGGTCTGTCGGTCTGAGTCATAAGCCTTGGCCTTTGCAAAAAAATAAATTTCCCGTCCATTCTGCAATGTTGTCAGTTCATCCTTTTCCTTCTGTCTTCCCCTCCAGAAGTGTTAGATACTACAGTTATGGGCGCGGTAGCCGAGTGGTCATTGCGTTGCACTTCGGTAGTTCCGACCGTGTGTATGGTATGTGGTTCCCATCCCTTAAACACCCGCTGGGTCAAAAAGGTGGAGGCTTTTCTGGTCAACCAGGTTTATGTTCATATAAATGTACCATTACCTTTATTAACACCCTCATCCCCTCCGCGTGTGTTTGCATGCAGAAGATGAAATACGCGTCGTAAATATATCATAATTATCCACGTTACTGTCAGTTCTCGGAAACACTAACATATCTGGCATTCCATTGACACCTCCGAAAACGAAGTATGGCTACCGAAGTGGCGGGGTAAAAACGGTCATGGTCATAAACGCCCACTCGTGGCGTCTGGCGCAAAGCCAACTAGCACAGGAGAAAAAGAAAGAAAGAAGAAAACTGTTGTCAGACAGAAATAGCATGTTGACAACACGTGTACAGGCCCGCTTCAAGAGCAGTTTCAGTCCAACTTTGTTCTAAAAGCGATTCTGTAAATTTGTGTTGTTTTTTGTGTGGCTGAAGTGAAGCTTGCAGAAGATGTGTTTTGGTGATCAGAGGACGGAAAATGGAGAACAGTTGAAAGCGTCGAGAAAGACGTGCGTGTGGGATGTGTGGAGGGGAACTCATCACAGCCCATCTCTGCATCTGTCTGTCTCTTTCTCTGTCTCTGTCTCTCTCTTCCTTCCCTCTACCACCATGTGAATGTCTTCAAGTATGTTCTTGTATTTCTCTGTGTGTTTGCCTTTCTCTGTTTTTTTTCTGTCTCGTTGTTTGTCTGCATGTCTGTCTTTCCATGTATCTGTCTCCATATCTCTCTGTCTGTCTCTCTATAAGGATGTATGAATATGTGTGTGCGTGTGTGTGTGTGTGTGTGTGTGTGTGTGTGTGTGTGTGCGTGCGTGCGTGCGTGCGTACGTGCGTGCGAGCGCGCGAGCTTGTGCACACAAACGTCTTTACCCCTGTCTGTGTGTGTGTCTCTCTCCACTCACACACGTACTCACACATTTGTACACACACACACACACACACACACACACACACATATATATATATATATATATATATATATATATATATATATATAAGTGACAGAGGGGGAGGAAAGAGAAGGTGAAACAAAGAAAGAAACCGTTCATCCGGAAAATGACCTGTAGTTGTGCCAGTCTTCCAGTTCCCCCGTTGCACCCTTCAACAACTCAACGGCAGGGGGTTTACCTATCAACTCGTCATATGCTTTCTTCTTCTTTTTCTTGTTTTTTTCTTCTTCTTCTTCTTCCTCTTCTGCTGGTGCTGCTGATGCTGATGCTGTTGCTGATGCTGATGCTGATGCTGTTGCTGATGCTGATGCTGATGCTGATGCTAATGCTGTTGCTGATGCTGATGCTGTTGCTGATGCTGATGCTGTTGCTGATGCTGATGCTGTTGCTGATGCTGTTGCTGATGCTGATGCTGTTGCTGATGCTGATGCTGTTGCTGATGCTGATGCTGTTGCTTCTTTTGCATCTTCAACCCGAATGTAGGCTACACTGTCTTCCAGTCTCCATATAGAAGAGGGAAAAAACACAAACACAGCGACAAAAGCCAATGATTAGCCATTTCCTGACCCCTGCCTCTCTGCAGCATTTCTGTGTTAGATTCTGTCACTTCATTGTATGTAAATGGCAGTTTTAGCCAGAGATGTATAACATCTCAGGAAAAGCATATTGTTGAAACCCATTTCACTCACAAAAAATAACCCGTTCCAATTTAGCAAATAGCAAAACAAAGAGAGATATCAGGTCTTTGGACACAGCTCTCTTGAAAGAAGGGGGATTTAGAGGGGACTGATGATAGCACACACACACACACACACACACACACACACACACACACACACACACACACACACACACAAACAGCGCTGTAGGTGCGTAGGTATAGAGAAGTCAGCTGTGGTGTCGTATGTTTTTGTCCCATTTGAACAGCGAGCATGGAAGAATTGAAAAGCAAAACAAAGCAAAGAAACATGTGGGGAAAATGTCTGTGTGGAAAGAAATAGGATCTCTCACTCTATATATCCGTCATCTTTTCTCTTCGCTTCTACATTTTTTTTCTTCTCTTCTCGTCTTTTTTTTTTTTTTTTTTTTTTTTTTTAGTCTTCTCCTGTCTTCTCCCTTTCCCTCTTCTCATCTCTCTACTCTCCCCATTTATTTCTTCTCTCGTTCCTTTCCAAACCGATTCCACTGTTCTTATATTTTTGTGTGTGTGTGTTTTTTTCCTTGATATGTTTTGAAATGTCTTTATTATTTAGTGTTGTGTACTGTAGACTCGCTTCAATGCTGGGATGAATGGATGCAAAAAAACAAACAAAACAAAAAAAAAAAATCGCGCTAGATCTTATCCAATATCCTCGGCAGGAGAGAACCCCTGTCTTGTCTTGTCCTCTCCTTCACCCCATTTTCTCTCCTCTTCCCTCTCCCACCCTCTCTTCATGTCTCCTCTTCCCTCTCCCACCCTCTCTTCATGTCTTCCCACCCTCTCTTCATGTCTTCCCACCCTCTCTTCATGTCTTCTCTTCCCTCTCCCACCCTCTCTTCATGTCTTCTCTTCCCTCTCCCACCCTCTCTTCATGTCTTCTCTCCTCTTCCCTCTCCAACCCTCTCTTCATGACTCCTCTTCCCTCTCCCACCCTCTCTTCATGACTCCTCTTCCCTCTCCCACCCTCTCTTCATGTCTTCTCTCCTCTTCCCTCTCCCACCCTCTCTTCAGTTCTCCTCTTCCCTCTCCCACCCTCTCTTCATGACTCCTCTTCCCTCTCCCACCCTCTCTTCATGACTCCTCTTCCCTCTCCCACCCTCTCTTCATGTCTCCTCTTCCCTCTCCCACCCTCTCTTCAGTTCTCCTCTTCCCTCTCCCACCCTCTCTTCAGATCTCCTCTTCCCTCTCCCACCCTCTCTTCATGTCTTCTCTCCTCTTCCGTCTCCCACCCTCTCTTCAGTTCTCCTCTTCCCTCTCCCACCCTCTCTTCAGTTCTTCTCTTCCCTCTCCCACCCTCTCTTCATGTCTTCTCTCCTCTTCCCTCTCCCACCCTCTCTTCAGTTCTCCTCTTCCTTCTCCCACCCTCTCTTCAGTTCTCCTCTTCCTTCTCCCACCCTCTCTTCAGTTCTCCTCTTCCCTCTCCCACCCTCTCTTCATGTCTTCTCTCCTCTTCCCTCTCCCACCCTCTCTTCATGTCTTCTCTCCTCTTCCCTCTCCCACCATCTCTTCAGTTCTCCTCTTCCCTCTCCCACCCTCTCTTCATGTCTTCTCTCCTCTTCCCTCTCCCACCCTCTCTTCAGTTCTCCTCTTCCCTCTCCCACCCTCTCTTCAGTTCTTCTCTTCCCTCTCCCACCCTCTCTTCATGTCTTCTCTCCTCTTCCCTCTCCCACCCTCTCTTCAGTTCTCCTCTTCCTTCTCCCACCCTCTCCAGTTCTCCTCTTCCTTCTCCCACCCTCTCTTCATGTCTTCTCTCCTCTTCCCTCTCCCACCCTCTCTTCATGTCTTCTCTCCTCTTCCCTCTCCCACCCTCTCTTCATGACTCCTCTTCCCTCTCCCACCCTCTCTTCATGACTCCTCTTCCCTCTCCCACCCTCTCTTCAGATCTCCTCTTCCCTCTCCCACCCTCTCTTCAGTTCTCCTCTTCCCTCTCCCACCCTCTCTTCAGTTCTCCTCTTCCCTCTCCCACCCTCTCTTCATGTCTTCTCTCCTCTTCCCTCTCCCACCCTCTCTTCAGTTCTCCTCTTCCCTCTCCCACCCTCTCTTCATGTCTTCTCTCCTCTTCCTTCTCCCACCCTCTCTTCATGACTCCTCTTCCCTCTCCCACCCTCTCTTCATGTCTTCTCTTCCCTCTCCCACCCTCTCTTCATGTCTTCTCTTCCCTCTCCCACCCTCTCTTCATGTCTCCTCTTCCCTCTCCCACCCTCTCTTCATGTCTCCTCTTCCCTCTCCCACCTTCTCTTCATGTCTTCTCTCCTCTTCCCTCTCCCACCATCTCTTCAGTTCTCCTCTTCCCTCTTCCACCCTCTCTTCAGTTCTCCTCTTCCCTCTCCCACCCTCTCTTCAGTTCTCCTCTTCCCTCTCCCACCTTCTCTGCATGTCTCCTCTTCCCTCTCCACCCTCTCTTCTCTCCTCTTCCCTCTCCCACCCTCTCTTCATGTCTTCTCTTCCCTCTCCCACCCTCTCTTCATGTCTCCTCTTCCCTCTCCCACCCTCTCTTCATGTCTCCTCTTCCCTCTCCCACCTTCTCTTCATGTCTTCTCTCCTCTTCCCTCTCCCACCATCTCTTCAGTTCTCCTCTTCCCTCTCCACCCTCTCTTCAGTTCTCCTCTTCCCTCTCCCACCCTCTCTTCATGTCTTCTCTCCTCTTCCCTCTCCCACCTCTCTTCATGTCTTCTCTCCTCTTCCCTCTCCCACCTCTCTTCATGTCTCCTCTTCCCTCTCCACCCTCTCTTCTCTCCTCTTCCCTCTCCCACCCTCTCTTCATGTCTTCTCTCCTCTTCCCTCTCCACCCTCTCTTCATGTCTTCTCTCCTCTTCCCTCTCCACCCTCTCTTCATGTCTTCTCTCCTCTTCCCTCTCCCACCCTCTCTTCATGTCTTCTCTCCTCTTCCTTCTCCACCCTCTCTTCATATCTCCTCTTCCCTCTCCCACCCTCTCTTCATGTCTTCTCTCCTCTTCCCTCTCCCACCCTCTCTTCATGTCTTCTCTCCTCTTCCCTCTCCCACCCTCTCTTCATATCTCCTCTTCCCTCTCCCACCCTCTCTTCATGTCTTCTCTCCTCTTCCCTCTCCACCCTCTCTTCATGTCTTGTTTTCTGTTCTCTTCACGTTTTCTTCCCTTACCTTTCTTCCCAATCTTCCTCCGACATTTTTCTTCAACGAGTGAGCTGACGTGTATTGTGTGTGTGGACGTGTGCGACAGTGTTTGTGGGTGAGAGAGAGAGAGAGAGAGAGAGAGAGAGAGAGAGAGAGAGAGAGAGAGAGAGAGAGAATGATGATATCATTTTATTAGATAAGTACACACGTTCATTTTAGGCTGTGCTCCCCCACACCCCCGAGAAAGTGGGATCAAGATGTGAAAATTGGATCATGTATGCATTTGCGTGTATCTGAGTCCATGCACACGTACAAGGTGGCAGAATGGTTGATACCCTTCTCTGCCAATACAGTGTCCGTCAGGGTCGGCTTTCGAATCACGGTCTTGCCCTTTGTCCAACGTTTGACTGTAAAATCGAACTGAGTGTAGAGTCATTCCAGTGAGACGATTAAGTGAGGCCCAATGCGCAGCACACATTTGACGCACTGAAAAAAGGACGCATTGCGAGTGTTGTCTGGCAAGTTTTAAAAGGCCTGACCAGATATGGTTTAGCGTATATGGACTTGTCCGAACGCAGTGACGTTCCCTTGAGAAATTGCCCGGACGCACGCACCAAACATACATAAAACACTCGACGTTAAACTGAAGAAGAACACACACGCACACACACACTTGCAGAGAGAGACAAATACAGGACAGACACTGCCAGTCTAACAGACAGAAACACAGACACAGACGTAAGTTCGTTGAAGGGGAAAATGACTTCAAGTTGTGCCGGAAAAGAGGCGTCACACACCTTGCCAACAGCGGGGGCCGACCTATCATCCCATCAAAACAAACGTTTTGCCAGGAAGAAGATAGGAATTTAACGGCTTCAACGGCTTAGCATCAGTGGAAAAAGGAGAGAAGCTAAAGCAAAAAAGCTATTGCGAGAGGTTTAAATATAATGGTTACATAGGAATAAATGGCTGTCTCTGTCTGTCTGTCTGTTTGTCTGTCTCTCTTCTGTGAATATAAGGCAGGTATCTGTTCCCTTAAAAAATAAAGCAGACGCGCAGTAGCACATATGGATCAGTCCACACGGTTCGACACGCAGTGGCGCCTTCATGAGGAAGTGTGTGTGTGTGTGTGTGAGTGTGTGTGTGTGTGAGTGTGTGTGTGTGGGTGTCTGTGTGTGTGTGTGTGCCCTCTCTCTCTCGCTCCATAGATTATTAATAATTTGTTTCCAAAACAGGTATTTACATCATTACACTTACGATATATACACGTATAACGATGGATTAGAGCTGCATGAAAGCTACTTCAGGGATCATGATCAGAGACTATTTAAAGAAGGAAATTACCGCCACAACGACACCACCATTGTTGCTACTGTAACTGCGATACTATTGCTTCTGCTGTTGGTAGTGGTGCTGTTGCTGCTATTACTGCGAATGATGATGATGATCGCGATGATGATGTTGGTGGTGGTGGTGGTGGTGGTGGTGGTGAGAATGATATAAGGTGGTGGTGAGAATGATATAAGGATACGTTGATAGCACAGGATCTCATGCGGAGACAAATCAAAGTGCGGACACACCACTCATTCACACGCATGCACAGCTCTGAATCACAAGGATGAAAGACATAACTTATACATCTACTACTGGTACTGCTACTGCTGCTGCTGCCACTACTGTGTGGTTCATCCGTCGGGATCGATGAGGACCATCTAGCCATCCTGGGTGTGGGTGGGTTGGGCTCTGTGGGTGCGCAGATGACTGGTCAGGCCAATCCGCGCCCGGAAGGTTCTGACGCAGTGTGGACAGGGGATGGTGGCGGCTGTCGGGGACTTGCTGGCACTGCTTTTCCTGGCCTGTCTGCGTTGCTCTGCTGCAGCGATTCTGTTGGCCTCACAGTATTTGGCGCCTTTGTGGACAGCTGAACGCCACTTTGGTCTGTCCATTGCATTCAGCTCCCATGTGTCGTGGCTGATGTTGAAGGCCTTCAGAGAAGCTTTCAGAGTGTCTTTGAAGCGCTTCTTTTGGCCTCCATGGGAGCGCTTGCCATGCTGGAGTTCGCCGTACAGCAGTTTCTTGGGGAGTCGGTGGTCTGGCATGCGAACTACATGGCCTGCATCAAGATGGTGTTGATGCTGGCAAGTTTGCATGAGTGAGCACCTCCGTGTCAGGGATCTTCTCTTGCCACTTTATGCCGAGAAGTTTTCTGAGGCTGGTGGTGTGGAAGTGGTTCAGCTTTTTTGGCGTGGCGTTTGTAGACCGTCCATGATTCACATCCATAGAGCAGAGTGGTGAGAACTATGGCCTTGTATACTTTGAGCTTCGTCTCCAGGGTGATGCCTCTCCTGTTCCAAACGTTCTTATGGAGTCTGCCGAAGGCAGCGCTGGCTTTGGCGAGTCTGGCATTCACCTCGTCGTCGATGATAACTGTACGAGAGAGTGTACTGCCCAGGTATGTGAACTTGTCCACCGCGTTCAGTCGTTGCCTGTTGATGAAGATGTTTGGTTCAACGTAAGGCTTTCCCGGAGCTGGCTGGT
This sequence comes from Babylonia areolata, assembly GCF_041734735.1. Lineage (NCBI taxonomy): Eukaryota > Metazoa > Mollusca > Gastropoda > Neogastropoda > Buccinidae > Babylonia > Babylonia areolata. The sequence continues at coordinate 34,210,656 of NC_134880.1, forward strand.
GCATCACCTCAGTCTTCTTTGTGCTGATTGTGAGGCCAAAGTTGTCACAGGCAGCAGAGAACTTGTCGACACTGTGATGCATGTCAGCTTCGGAGGCAGCGTTGAGAGCGCAGTCATCAGCAAACAGGAAGTCGTTGACGGTGTCTGTCCTCACGTTGGTTTTTGCTTGAAGCCTCCTGAGGTCAAAGAGTGAGCCATCTGTGCGGTACCTGATGCCAATGCCTACGTCGGCGTCTCTGAAGGCATCTGTCAGCATGGCTGAAAACATGAGACTGAACAGGGTGGGGGCAAGAACACACCCTTGCTTGACTCCGTTGGAGACAGGGAATGGTTCTGAAGTCTCTCCGTTGTCTTGGACTCGGGCCAGCATCCCATCGTGTAGTTGCCGTATGATGGTGATGAACTTTCTGGGACATCCGTACTTCGCCATGATTCTCCAAAGGCCAACTCTGCTAACAGTATCGAAGGCCTTGGTCAGATCGACATAGGTGGAGTAAAGGTCGGCGTTCTGTTCCTGACACTTCTCCTGGAGCTGCCTGGCAGCAAACACCATGTCGATAGTCCCGCGTTCTTTCTGGAAGCCACACTGGCTCTCTGGTAGGAGACCTTGCTCAAGGTGCGCTATGAGACGGTTGAGTAGCACCCTGGCCAGAGTCTTGCCTGCGACGGACAGCAGGGATATTCCACGATGGTTGTCACAGGCCTGACGATTTCCTTTGCGCTTGTACAGGTGTATGATGGAAGCGTCTTTGAAGTCCTGTGGAACTGCCTCATGCTGCCAGATGAGCTGGAACAGCTGATGAAGCTTCTCAGTCAGCGCCATACCACCTTCTTTGTAGACCTCAGCTGGAATGGAGTCTGAGCCAGGGGCTTTGCCATTGGATAGCAGACGGATAGCTTTCTGGGTCTCCTCCAAAGTTGGAATGGCATCCAACGACTCACTGACTGGCACCTGGGGGAGTCGGTCGATGGCTTCATCATTGATGGTGGAGGGGCGGTTCAGTACACTGTCAAAGTGTTCAGCCCATCTCTCAAGGATCCCGTCCTTGTCAGTATCAGGTAGAACCATCAGCACTGAGGAGTGGAGCAGATCCGGAGGTGGTGGGTTCGTAGACGTCTTTCAGGCCGTTATAGAAGTTCTTCATGTCGTTCCTGTCTGCAAAGCCCTGGATCTCATCAGCTTTGTTGCTCAACCAGGAATCCTGCATCTGACGCAGCTTCAGCTGGATGGTGCTGCGTGCGCTCTTCAGTATGTCTTTCTTTGACTGTGACTTGGGACCTTCAACGTGGGCTCTGTAGGCTTGGCGTTTGTCTTCTAGCAGCTCTCATCTCTAGCAAGATCTCAGTGCAGTTCTCATCAAACCAGTCTCTGTGCTTCCTGACAGAAGGCCCCAGGCACTCCATGGCAGTGTTGTACACCGTCTCATGCAGTGCGCCCCGTGCTGCCTCCACATTCTGGTTGTCCAGCACGGTGGACTCGAAGGCGTTCCTCCAGGGTGTCAGCAAAGCTCTGCTTGATGTTGCCTAGTTCCAGCTTGTTGACATTCAGGCGTTTGAGTGCTTTCATGCCCTGAGGCCGTCTCTTGGGCTGGATGCGGAGGTTGAGCTTGGAGACGATAAGACGGTGGTCTGTCCAGCACTCGGCGCCGCACATGGCCCTCGTGACTCGTACGTCCTGCCTGTCCCTCATCCTGACGATGACAAAGTCGATGAGATGCCAATGCCCAGAGCGAGGATGCATCCATGACGTCCTGTTACGGGTAGAGAGGCAGAAGATGGTGTTTGTGATAAGAAGGTCGTGCTCAGCACATGTCTGGAGAAGTAGTTGGCCATTGCTGTTACAGTTACCAACCCCATGCTTCCCAATCACTCCTTCCCAGGAGGTGCTGTCACAACCAACTCTCGCGTTAAAGTCACCAAGAATGATGAGCTTGTCTGCGTTGGGAACAGTGGTGATGACAGCGTTCAGGTCCTCGTAGAACTTGTCCTTGATCTCATCCGGGTTGGTCATGGTGGGCGCGTAGGCGCTGACAATGGTGGTAAACCTCTTCCCGTTGCATATAGGGAGTTTCATCGTCATCAGGCGATCGTTCACTCCTTTCGGGGGGCCAGCCAGCTTGCCAACGAGGGTTGTCTTCACTGCAAAGCCAACTCCAGCCTCACGTCTCTCTTCAGGTCCGCGACCACTCCAAAAGAAGGTGTAGCCTGCGCCTCGCTCACAGAGTTCGCCTTCTTCTGCCAGTCTGGTCTCACTTAAGGCAGCGATGTCGATGTTGTACCTGGCTAATTCACTCGCAATGAGTTCTGTGCGTCTCTGTGGTCTGTCTGAGTCGCCTCTGTCCAGAAGCGTACGCACGTTCCATGTGGCAATGGTCAATGGGGTGCTCCTTGTTTTCTTCTTTCTTTCCTTTGTGTGTCGACCGCTTGAGTAGGGTCCCCGTCAGCCGCGGTATGCTGACTAGGGTGGTGTGGAGCAGGCAATGTTTAGGGCACCTTTTCTAGCCCCTTCCTCATGCCATGGAGGTGAACAGTGCTGTCCTGAAGAGGGCTGCTCAGTCGCTCACGGGGCTGCCGATCTCCACCGCTGCTCCAGTCGGTGAAAAACGACCCTATGGCCTGAGCCGCCTGTGTGCAGGTCCGCGGCTGCGACTGCCAGTGTACCCCACACCTGTCGCTTCGTCGCTCGCCTGTCGCCACAGGGCTTGGGGAAAATGATGGCATGGGATGAAAGATGACTGATGACTTGCGCGATGACTTTGTTTATAGTGAGGAGGAGTTGCGCACCGTCGACCTCACTCGCTTGTCCGAGACCGTCTGTATCCAGTGGCAAGACGAGGTCAAGACGACTGGAGATGGAAACGGATGCAGTGATTGACCAGGATGTCCTATGTGCCTCATCCTGCCCTCAGCACTCCACAGTGCTCTGCTGTAACCGCCTTCCTCCCCGAACTATGAAGGTTTCTTCCGCAGAGTCATCCGGATCCAGTCTTCACATGCTTGGGTAGACAAGCCCTAACTCACCGAGGGTTTGAGACCCGTCGGCTACCCTCACCTAGTTTAGCCAACCTGTCAAAGCCGTTGCCCGGGGGTTGGGCGCTGCCGCATGCTAGCAGCTTCTAGGACCCATAGGTGAGAGCTGGGTGCCGGTGGGGACCTACAGAGGACGAACCACTCCCGGAAGAGCGTGACAAGCCCCCCCCCCTCACCCCCCCCCCCCACTCTAGAAGAACTACCCCTACCGTGCACCCCCTAACCCCCTGCCACTACTAATATTAAAATAAATGCTACTACTAATATTAACAGCAAGGCACATACTACATTTCTTATCCATAGTTCTGAAATTTTAAACGTTGCAAAAAGTTCAGCCGTCTGTCTGGAATTCCCATGGGGGTGAGTGAGACATATGCCAGACATTTTATCGATGGCACCAGTCTTGGTTTTCTTCCTCCAGGGCCGCTGGATTATAGAGCAGTGAAGGTGTGCTTCTCAGAAGATGACAGATGTGTGCTTTTTTTTTTTTTCTTTTTTTTTCCCCCGGATTCAGATACGTCATGTTTATCGGTGACCTCGTGGTCCGAGCTCCTGATTATAGGAGAGGGCAAATCATTTCAGTTTTTTTGTTGCTGTTTTTTGTCCTGCCTGCAGGGATTTTTTTAGGGAAGAAGGTGGCAGAATGGTTAAGATGCCTGTCTGTCAGTACAGTGCTAGTAAGGGTATGGGTTCGAATACCTGTCTCGCCCTTTCTTCCAAGTTTGGAAAATCAAACTGGGTGTCTTGTCATCTGGGTGAGGCGATGGACGAAGGAACCCGGAGTTTTGTCCGCTGGAAACATTATGTGGCCGCCTTGATAGGTACACAAATACATCGGCATGCACACAGGGCCTGACGAGCTGCCAACCACTGAAATGGTCGCCTGCGCTGAATTGTGACCACGCGGTCAGCAGTGACCAGTGGTCAGCAATGGTCAGCGGTGGTCAGTAGTATTCAGTGGTGAGTAGTGGTCACTGGTCAGAAGTGGTCAGCTGTGGTCAGTGTCAGCAGTGATCAGCTGTCAGTAGTGGCCAGAGGTGGTAAGTGGTCAGTGGTGGTCAGAAATCATCGGTGGTCAGCAGTCAGTAGTGGTTAGTAGTGGTCAGTAGTAAAAACCGGTAAAAGTTAATGATATCGCATTAGATATAGTGGTAGCAGTGGATCCATTCCTGGGGTAACTTGATGTACCTGGGGGAACAGAGCCAGAAGACGTCAATTTTGGGGAACACACATCTAGGGGAATATAGACTTTGGGGAACTTAGACTTGGCTGAAAGGAAATTTGGGGGAACACAGACCTGGGGGAACATAGGGCTCTCACAAATATGCTATGCTTTTTTTTCATCTTTTCGGTCTTTCTTTCTTTTGTTAATTCATTCATTTCTTTTTGCCCGTCATTTCGTCTTTAATTCTTTTTATTCAGTTACTTTTCTTTCCTTGCTTAAATTCTCTGTGTTTCTTATCTCTTTCTTCCCTTGCTTCCCTAATTTCTTATTTCATTGCTTTCTTTTTTCTTTCGTTCCCTGATTCTTCATTGCTTTCTTTCTCTTTCTTTCTTGACTTCCTTTCGTGTTCAACATCATCACCACTCAGCCAAAGAAACGGCGTCAACTTGGCGTTTACCAAGTGACCGCTGATCGGCGACAATCCAGAGGTTGAATGAGCTCAGCCAAATTGTCGCCGGCGACAGTTCAGCGGGGGGGGCGATGATTGAACGGTTAGCACCAGCGCGTTGTGTAATGCTGCTGGCCCGACATCTGCCTAGCAGATGTGGTGTAGCGTATGTGGATTTTTTTCCCGAACGCAGTGACGCCTTGTTGAGAAACTGAAGCGGATAAACAAGCAAGTTTCCTCTTCTGTGCAGGTTTGAGAACTGGGTTAGAATGGCTGAGGTGTTTCTTTTACTGTCAAGAACTGAACACTGAGCCAAACTGGCAGAGGGTCTCCCCTGTACCCCTGACCTCTCCCCCTGCTACCCGCCCCCTCTTCAGGACAAGGGGACGCCTGTAGTGATGGGTATGTTACTGACATCCGATACAATACAATACGATGCAGTTGATACGATATGGTACGATACATGCGATACAACTGATATGATGCGATACAATCCATACCGTGCGATTTAACTAATACGGTAGCATGCTATAAATTAAGCAAGTAATAAGTAAGTAATAATGCAAAACGTAAATAACACAAAACAATGGTATTTAATTGTTTAAAGAAAGGTCGACTTAATCGCACAATTTTTTTTCAAGGCCTGACTAAGCGCGTTGGGTTACGCTGCTGGTCAGGCATCTGCTTGGCAGATGTGGTGTAGCGTATATGGATTTGTCCGAACGCAGTGACGTGACGCCTCCTTGAGCTACTGAAACTGAAACTGAAACTGCACAAAAATTAAGCAAAAATCAGTCCCGATAGGCTGATTTACAACTGACAAGAGTTGTTTTCCTCAGTCTGTGGTTAGAGATCAGTAACGCTGACCAGAATGCTTTCCTTATATATGTGTATATATATATATATATATATATATATATATATATATATATATCATGACTGTGAAATGAGGAAGAGAGCGTCAGAGGAGAGAGAGAGAGAGAGAGAGAGAGAGAGAGAGATTTATACACGACCACCAGTGACTGATTCGAGGTCAACCACAGTGGCGAATCTTTAACCTTTTGAGAGTCGGGAGGTGGATATCTGAAACAACGGACGACATTCGTGTTGTTAAAGACGGCAAAGAAAACATGAACTAGTAGAAAAGACTTTCCCTCAGGACATTAGCAGAACATAGTGGATGTTAACCCTCTGTGCTGAAGACGAAGTTTTTAAAGTCGGTCGGCTTATAGACCGAAGAAAAAATGTTTACTTCCAGTGTCTCACAAAGACACCAGTTATTCGGTGTTTTTAGCGCAGCTGACTACGAGTACAGTGCTGTAAACCTGCATTAAAAAGCGATATTATTTGACAGCACGGTCCGATTTCAAAGGGTTGAATGATACTTGTGATGGGTGTGTTTTCACCTATGTTTTAAGTTACTCATTTTACAGGCATCAGAAGGAGAGAGAGAGAGAGAGACAGACAGACAGACAGACAGAGACAGAGACAGGGAGGCAGACAGACAGATAAACACACACACACACTCACAGAGAGAGACAGAGACAGAGAGGCAGACAGACAGACAGATAAACACACACACACACACACACACACACACACACACACACACACACACACAGATAAACAGAGGGAGAGAGAGAGAGCGTGGTAAAACATGGCAGCTGCTGCTTCGCGTCAAAAAAGAAAAGGAAGTAAAACTGCACACACGTTGTCCACTCATAAGATTTATTCTTTTGTATTTTTACAAATATTTATATAAAAAACCCTCCTCACCCCCACACTTTCCAAACGAATGTTTGAATGACGGCCTCTCTGTCTGTCTCCCTCTCTCTCTGGTTGATATCTTATTCGTGTCCATGTTTTCTTGATATTAACGTTCCATTTCTTTTCAATACGTGTATACGTGATCACCCTTTTTATGTACCAGGCCGAAGTGGAAAAAACATGTGTGAATCGCAAATATCATTTCCCTGATTTTTTTGATTGATTTCGTTTCATTTCACTATGTGCTGGTGTATGCGTACTGTGTTTTTCGCGTTCACTCATGTAAATAGTCACTGCTTGGTTGGTGTGTGGTAAGTGTGGTAGGTGCTCGCGTGCTTGTTTTCAGTGGACCGTTCATGTTGTGGCGACGATGTGTTAATGTGTGCTTGTGTCAACACGCGGACCTGTGCGCCTGACTGAGCGACAACACAGACCTGGGGAGAGAGAAACAGCGTTCTATGGCGACAGGCATTCCGGAGGTGAGGTCGGGGAGCGAGGAATCATCATACAAAAAAAAGAACGACTTGCGTGCCAGACACTGTGTGGCGACTGGGAGAGGAAGGGCGGTCAGGGGTGTGGGGATGTGGGGGTGTGGGGAGTCAGGGACCCCCTGGGTGGCGGTGAGGGCGGGTGGGACGAAGGAGGCTGAGAAGGTTGTATGGGGTGTAAACGCAGGAGATGGAAAGGTCGTATGGACTCACATTGGAGAAGACGCGCAGATATGATTATAATTACGTGAGGAATGCAGAAATAAACGCTTAATAAAGACACTATATTTGTTTTGTATCTAACTTTAATTTGAATTAAGATGGAATAAATAGCTCTCAAAGGACCTATCGCAGATGTGTTCTGAGGTGGGAACATAAGTGAGACAGAAACAAAGCAAAATCGCCCAGTCCCGTGCAGTCTTCATGCTACCTCTCACAGACTTAATTGTCTTTCTTCTTGTTGTTGTTCTTGTTGATCTTCTTACTTCTTGTTCTTCTTCTCCTTTTTCTCCGGGGAAAGAGTGGAGAGCGCGTGACAATGCCTACAAGACAAGCCGTAGACTAGACGTACACTTCAGAGATGTTCCATCAAAAAGAAAATGAAAAGGGGGAAAGTTTGACTGAAGTAAAGTGTTCCATGAAAAGTTGTTTTTGAGTGACGGAATGCGTGCTCCCTGAAAGAGGTTGTATGAGAGCAAACAGTGGAGAACAGTGTGTGTATGTGTGCGTGTGTGTGCAGGGAAGCACGTACACGGTATGAAGATGGAGGAGGTTTACAGTTAATAGTGTAGCAGAAAAGATTTGCATGATGACTTTGTACAAAAGACGTGTCAAAACTTGTAAAACTTCCAACGGAATGTGAGCCAATCTAGAATGCATGTGATGCACGAAATAGCATAGCGTGTCTCACTGTGTTCTCCCACTGTTCATACTGGAACACTGACCTATCGCTGTGGCACAGGGTGACGTAGACAATGACTGTCTTCAGTACTCCGCCCAGTGCGGGATGACGACCAGTGCGGGATGACGACCAGGGAGGGGAAACGAGCAGCCAACAGTGGTGGTGTGTGGTATTGGTTCAGGCCTGGTGTTGGCGGAGACTTGTGGGCCTCGTCTGTTAGGGGGCGTGGAGGGGAGGAGGAGATGCCCTACCTCTCAGCCACCCACCTCTCTCTCTCTCTCTCTCTCTCTCTCTCTCTCTGTATATATGGATATATATATATATATATATATCCTCTCTCTATCTCTATCTCTCTCTCTCTCTCTCACACACACACACACACACACACACACACACACATATATATATATATATATATATATACTCATCATAGGAAACACATACTGCCACATATACCATGGCGCCAACAGGCAGCAGTCCAACTAATTGGACAGCAGTCCACATTGATGACAAAAAGGGTCGGCCCCCCAGCTGGCTTCAGTCACAAAGGATCTGTCCCAACACGCGATCTTTCCCCCTTTGATATGTTTTTTTTTCTAGTTCCCTTTACATTTGTTTTTTCAACTAATTTTACGTTTATTGATTTTCACTTCGTTTTTCGTTATTTTTTGTTCCATCGAGGACTGAATGCAAAAAGAAAGCAGTTGTTCTTACAACCACTACCCTCGCGAAAATGATCGTCTTTCTCTCCCCCCACTGGCTAAAGTCCACGTTAGTCATGTACTCTCCCCTACTTTTCATTCACAAAAGCGCCCGTGCATACCTGCGCTCGTCTGTGTACATACTGATATTCCAGCGTACCGCATGCACACGTACACACGCACACGCACACACACTTACACACATACACACGCGCGCCCGGGGGAAAAGGGGAGGGGGGAGGGAAAGGAAGAAGGGGGGGGGGAAAGAGGAGGGGATAGAGAGAAAAAGAGGAGAAAGAGAGAAGAAGGAGGGGGATAGGAGCAGGGAAAAAGGGGGAAAGAGGGGAAGGGGGGAAATGAACAGAGGGGGGGGATGAGGCAGGGGGGGAAAGGAAGACAGGGGGGGGGGGTAGGGCAGGGGGGGGGAAGAGGGGGAGGGGGGGGAAAAGGGAGGGGAGAAAGGGGCCCAGAAGGGGGGGGGGAAAAAAAAAACAAAAAAAAAAAAAAATAAAACAAGGAATAGAAACCCCGGGAGGGGGGAAAAAGGAAAGACAAAAAGGGGAAAAGGAGACAAAGAGAGGGGGAAGGGGAAGGAAAGACAGAGAGGGGGGAAAAAAAGAAGCAGAGAGGAAAAAAGGGACAAGGGGAAAGGGGATAAAAAGGGGGAGGGGGTTTTTTAAGGAGCGGGGGAAGGAAAAAAACAAAAGGGGGAAAAAACCGGGAAAGGGGGGAAAAAGAGGGGGAGAAAGGGAAAAGGGAAGGGGAAGGGAAAGGAGAAAGGGAGAAAAAGAAGAGAGGGGAATGGGAAAAGAGAAAACGGAGGGGAAAGGGAAAAAAAGGGGGAAAAAGGAGAAAAGGAAGAAGGGGGAGGGAAAAAGCCAGGGGGAAAAAGAAACAGAAGGGGGAAAAAAAGAGAGAAGAGGGGGGAAAGGGGAAAAAGAAGGGGGGAGGGGGGGGAAAAAGACAGAGAGGGGGAAAAAAGAAAAAGAGAGAGGGGGGAAGGGAAAAAGAGAGACAGGGGGGGGGAAGGGAAAAGAAGAAAGGGAGGGAAGGGAAAAAAGAGAGAGGGGTCGGAAAAAAGTGGGGGTAGGGGGGGGGAGAAGTGGGTAAGGGGGGGAAAAAAAAGAATAAAAAGGGGATTGAGAAAGGGTTTCCCCTTCCCCATCGGGTTTGGTAAAGAGAGGAAATTTAATTTTTTTTTATATGTTTGTAAAAAGGTTTTTTTGGTGTTTTATTAAAATTTGGGGGTTCCTGTTTGGAAGAAGGAAAGGAGAAGAAAAAAAAAAAAAAAAAAAGGGGGAAATGAAGAAAGGAAAAACGTGGGAGAGAAAAAAAGGGGGAAATACTATTTTTTTGGGGTTTTTTAATTAAAATAATTATAATTATTCCAATGTCTCCCTTTTTCCTCACATCCCAACCCTACTTTTCCCAACAAAACGTTATTCCCTTCAACCTTTTCCCAATCCAAAAAAAATTTTTTTTGGGGGGGGGGGGTTTTTCAACCTTTTTTTTCCCAAAAATATTTCTACTGTAACCCTAATCATTTCCCACCCCCCTTCTTAAATTTAAAAATCTTTTAGCCCCCCCCGTAAAATCCCCACAAAATTTTTTTTTAAAAAAAATTGTCCAAAATCCCCTTTATTTTAACCATTTCTTACAACCAAAAACAAAACATATTTTTTTCTCCCTTAAACTTTTTTTAAATTTATACGGAATTTTTTTTTTTCACCCCACATATCTTTCATTACCTACACTTTTTCAGAATTAATATTTTCATATATTTTATTTTTGTATATATCAATTTTTTTTTTCCCCCTCTCTCTGATCTACATGCAATAAAAATACAAATAACCCAAACAATTATTATTATTTTTCTTCTCCCTAAACTTATACTATTTTATTCTTTTGTTTTTCCTAAAACGAATTCTGTTCTCCCTTGTATTCACATTCTTTTTCTCTTTTTTTTTTTTTTTTTACTTCCTTAAAACCCTTTTTTTCTTCACCCCAACCCCTCCCACCCTCCCTTATACCATATCTCCCTTTTTAAATCCTAAATTTCATACAAAAATACTCCAAATTAAATTTCTTCTATCAACCTTTTTTATTTTTTTCTTTCCCTTCCCACCCCCTGCTCACACAGCCCCAAAAAAAAAAAACCATTTTTTTCCCTAGCATTTCCTTTCAAATTCCCCCCTTTTTTTTCCACCCCTCCCTCCCCACCTCCCCTATTCACTCCCACCCCCTCCCTCCCCCTACCAAAAAGGGAAGCTTTGTTCCAATAAAAAAATTTGGGGTGGGTGGAAAAAAAAAAAATTTCCTTTTCCCTTTTTTTAAAACCCCCATTTTTCTTTTCTTCTTCCCCCCTTCCTTTTCCCACATTCTTTTTTTTCTTCCCCCCCCCCTTTTTCTTCCCTTTTATCCTTTTTTTTTTCTCCCAAAAAACCCCTCCTTCCCCCTTTTTCCCCCATCCCTTTTTTCTCCACTCTTTCCTATCCTTCTTTATCTTCTTTCCCCTACCTTCCCCCCCCCACCTTTCCTTTTCTCCCTCCTTTTTTTTCCCTTTCTTCTTTCCCCCTCTTCCCTTTTTTTCCTCCCTCCCCTCCTTCTCCCCACCCCCATCCTCCTCCTTTCTTCCTCCCCCCCTTTCCCATCTCCCTTTTCCCCCATTCTCCTTCTTTTTCCTCCCCTTTCCCACCCTCCTCCTTTCCCCCCATCCCCTCCTTCTTTCCCCTCCTCTTTCCCCCCCTCCTCTTTCCCCCTCCTCCTTCTTTCTTCCTCCTTCTCCCCCACCCCCTTCTCCCCCCCTCTCTTTCCCCCCTTTCCTTTCCACCATCCCCTTTCTTTTCCCCCCTCTTCTCCCCATCCCCTTTTTCCCCCCTCCCCCACTTTCCCCTCCCCCTCTTCTCTTCCTCCTTTTCTCCCATCTCTCCTTCCCCCCATCCTCCCCCTTTCTTCTCTCCCCCTTTTTTCCCCCCTCCCCTTTTCTTTCCTCCCCCTTATTTTCCCCCCCCCCCATCCTCTTTTTTCCCTTTTCTCCCCCCCTTTTGATTTTTATAGATGTGTGTTTTTCCAACCCCCCGTGGTCTGCAGAAATAACCTGTTTTTTGTTTGTGTGTTTATGTTGGTTTTTGTTGAGTAGACTTTTTAAAATCTTTTTTTGGATATATTTGTTTGTAAACCCGAATTTGTTCAAAATGGGAAGAATAAATTTCTTAAAATTCTAATCTATTTACAGTTGTTAAAAAGGAAAAAGTTGAAGAACCCCAAAATTTCCAGTGATTTGATACTTTTTAAGATTTTTTTCTAAAAACTTTTATTTTCTACAGACTGCTGTAGTAGCATGTTTTGTGATTTTTTGGAAGTAGAACTGTTTTGCTTAGTGGGGATTTGAAATTGAGTATATATTCTAAAAAGAGAACTTTGCTATGAAATTGTATCGTTGAAATGCCGGGTAATATTTTGATGGCTACTTACTAAAAATTAAATTTTTAAAAGTATGGCTAAAAAGGCTTTTGTGTTGTTGTTGTTTTTGGTGCGTTGTGTGTATGTGTGTTGTGGTGTGTGTGGTGTGTGTGTGTGGTGGGGGTGTGGTGTTTTGTTTTTTGTTTTGGGTGTTTTATTTGTTTTACACCCCCCATTCCCAAGTGTCTCCTTAGGAAAAACTAAAAAGTTTACAGTTTCGCGTTTTTCTTTTCATGGGGTGGGTTTAAAATTCAGGTGGTTCAAAAGAATCAACTCGGGAACAAAGAATTTTCCTTTTCGTTCTCCTCCTCTTTCCTGAATTTTCTTGTGTTCACCCCATCGTTTGAGGATTTATCCTTGTCCAAACAAACACGAATTTAAAAACGGAAGAAAAAGGAGGAACCCGTGAAAAATGCGAAAAAAAAAGAACAAACAAAAAATCGTGAAAAAAACCCAAGTCCTTTCCCCGTCTTTTTTACTGTCCTTTCTGTATGAACTACCCTTTCGCCCCCCGGAAATACCCCGGAATTTTGTTTTAAAAGTAATTTGTTGTATTTATTTTTTCACCCCTCATTTGTGTTAACCCCCTTTCGCCAATCCGTTTGATGTAATTGTTTGTTTTTTTTTTTTTTTGTGTGGTGTTTTTGTTTTTTGTTTTGTTTTTTGGTTTTTTTGGGGGGGGCCCCGGGGGGTGGTGGGGGTGGGGGATAGGCGGAGGATTTGGCTTGGGTGGAGGTAGAGAATAAAAAAGGGATGGGGATGGTAGTGGGTGTGTCGATTAAAGGTTTTTGAATGAAGAAGAAAAAATACGCGCTGGGGCCACGAGGGATGTGTGGTTTGATTGGCTTTGTGTGGTGTGTGTGTGTGTGGTGTGTGTGTGTGTGTGGTGTGTGGTGTGTGTGGTGTGTTCTTCACTTTCCAACCATTAACACTATTCTTATATTTTCATATATATGTCAAGTTTCATCACTCTTTTCATGGATTATTTTTGGGAAAATTTTGGTATTGTGTTTAAAATGATCCTATTTGGGCGTTGACGGGATTATTTTTTAATCAGCGCCCCAGTGCTTATCCATCATCCTCGAAAATAAAGAATTTGTTTGTTTGTTTTGTCGTATCTCCAGTAATGAGGTTGTGCTGTGAGGTCCTGTGTTCTGCGGATTTTAAAGGTCGCAAAACGACAGCGTATCGTGGTTGCAACTTAGACTGAAGCGGTAATGTCAAGATTTCTTTGAAGTGTGTATCATTCTCCACGATTATAGTCTCGTTAAAAAGAGACGTGTGTGTAATCGGTGTACAATTGCCCCTTTCCCTGTCAGGATCCTTGGTCGAATGGAATAAAAACATCTCTCCTCACTTTTTCCCCTCCTCCTCTCCTTCTGCCCCTTTCTCTCCCCCCCCCCCCAACCCCTGTGTGTGTGTGTGTGTGTGTGTGGGGTGTACATCTGTCTTTGTATGTGTCTATATCTGTGTCTGAACATGGTCTGTGTTAGGATGTGGGTGGCACAAGCACCAATTTTCCTTTTTCCCCGCGTTTAAACAAATGGGAAACAGTTGAATAAGACAGAGGATGTGTTTGACGATCGCGTAGAAGGTGAACACTCAGAGCAAGAGGCCTGCGATGAAGCACAAACCGACCCCCGCTTGAACTGTATCACATCAGCAGACTGATGCATCTAGTCCACCGATGGAACCAGCAGGCTTCAGTGACGTGCAGTGAGAAGATTTGGAAAGATAGGGGACAAGGTAGAGTTGGTGTATTGGAGGAGATTGGGGGGCTCGGGGGGGGTGGGGGGGGGGGGGGTATGGAAGGAGGGGTGTAAAACTGGTGAGAAAGGGTGCCAGACAGTGTGCAGAAAGGCTGTTAGGAGTTGTGTTAAGACAGGGGATGCCGGATATTTCGGTCTAATTGGATCTCACACCCATCGGTAAATGCGTGTCCCTGGTCTCCATTCCTGGGCTGGTCTCTTTACAACTATCTCTCTCTGTCTCTCATTCCATCTATATCTCTCCGTCTCTGTTTGTCTGTCTGTCTGTGTCTCTCCTCCTCCCTCTGTGTGTGTGTGTGTGTGTGTGTGTGTGTGTGTGTGTGTGTGTGTGTGTGTGTGAATTTAAGGATGCTGTTCTTGATGTTGTTTTCCAGATGTCATTTTTCTGTCGGACACTATTGTTGGTGTGCAGAACCAGCTGACAATTCTAAATGAGGGAAACTGATAGTTTACAGATAACTGTCAACTTAGATCAAACAAATGCTATGTTGTTTTTTTTAGAATGTGTGGGCATCTCTTTAGATATGAAAAATGTTGACAAACTGTTGTAAATATCTTGAAATGACATTCTCTACAAAGATAAGTCTTAATACAGGATGTGGAGAAATGTGTAGAAAGGGGAAGGAAGATATGATTGATATCCTTAGGTCATTGAAAAAGCTAAATCTAAACGAACCATCGATCTTTTGGAAGCTATATGATACTCAGATTGAACCCATTGTAAACATAGGCCGCAGAAATATGGGGATATATAACATAGCCAAATGGAAATTATCCATACGTTTGCCATTAATCATTTACTAAATGTTCTTTCACATCCTCTTACAGAATGGTATAACGGCGAAACTCGTAGATATCCTTTGTATATTCGCACACAACACACACACACACACACACACACACACACACACACACACACACACACACAACACACACACACACACACACACACACACACAAACGCACACACACACACCACACACACACCAAAATATATATATATTATTTTTTTTTTTTAAAGTATTAAATATTGGTTAAACTGTTAGAATTACCCGTGACAAGATTATGTAGACAAGCTATGAAATGTTATTGCAGCAGCAAGAGAATAGGAAGTGTAACTGGGTATAAGAAACTACTGACTGAAAATGGGTTTGGTATTGTTTGGTTAAGTCAGGACGTAGGGGATTATACCGCATTATTTCAGAATTCAGGGATCGACTGATATGTATATTCTAACAAAATTGGCATGCTCATGTGGCACAGATGGAAAGTATACTTGGTTTCTTTCTTTTAACGGTAATTTACAGCCTGAAAAATATAATTATAACACATTCATGGCACAGAGATATGCTGACCAGATTCGAACAAGGACTCTGGGTTTGAATGCATCTAAAACCTGGTTTCATATCAGGCACAGCAGAAAACATTGCCTGCCCAGCAGTAAAACAAATTCTGCCAAAGACGAATCCCACTTTATGTTTAAATGTGAAGCGTGCGAACCATTAGAAAGAAGTGTAACCTGTTTAATGCGCCTGTTATCAGAAAATAAAACTTGGTTGATGTGTTGACAGCTGAAAACGAAGAAGTAATCAGATCCTTGGCCAAAATACATTGCTGAAGCTGGAAAGTGAGGAAAACTGTAGATTGCAGTTTGAAAACTCACGTTATAGTTCACACATCATGACTCTTACTTCGTAATGTGCCTGATTCTTTGCATACTGAGCAGTAACATATGATACTTATGATCATGTCTCGGCCTATATGTACTTACATGATGAAGTATGATTACGCTGAGCGATTTTTTTAAGGAAAAAGGT
>NC_134880.1:34226303-34266303 GCF_041734735.1 Babylonia areolata
GGGGGTATAACTAACATGCAATTACATTTAACAGTAACAATTCAATAATAATAATTATAATAATCAGAAACCATTAACACAATTCTAAAGTACATTAAAGGAATGTAGAAATAGGGCTATAAACTAATGCCTGTGAAATTTCGACCATAAGAACCTCGTCAGAAATAACTTTACAAAAATCATCTGCAGAATTATTATTCTCTTTGAAATACTTGGGCAAGAAGGTACGTAACTGCTGGCAGTGAAACAAACAATGATGCAAGCTGAACTGCTTACAACAGATGCATGTAACATTTTTACTATACTTTATCTTCAGCGCATCAAGTTTTATACGGAAGAAAGTAGAGGTTATTAATCTTGTATAGCAAGCTGATGGATTCGGTATCTTTTCTTTAATAATATTCTCGGGGAATAATGTTCCTTTATGGTTTAAAAACTTTAACTTCCATCGGTTATGAAATCGACCCCATGCTGATTTTTCTAACAAAGTGTATGCCTCTTTTACGGAGAGACGGACATGTATTTTTGTCGATTTTTCTAAATCTTGCGCTTTATCAACAGATTCATTGCCAAGAATGCCCACATGAGAAGGCACCCAACAAAAACTGACCTCAGTCCCTTAATCCTTAAACAATGTACCAAATGATTTGCCTCAATAACTAAGTGTGTGTGTGTGTGTGTGTGTGTGTGTGCCTATCTGTCCTTGTGTGTGTGTGTGTGTGTGTGTGTGTGTGTGTGTGTGTGTGTGATGTAGTCGTCTTCAATTGTGTGTATGTGTGTGTGTGCGTGCATGCGTGCGCGCGCGCGCTTGTTTGTATCTCTTTCTTCCAATTACTTAGGGTGCTTTCCAAAACATTTGCAGCAGCAAGTAATCCAGGTGGATGGAGCACACATGTGTTTGTTGACAGTGCACAGATTATTGCCAACCGATACTGCCTTAGAAAATGAAGCGGCGTCAAAGGAACAGTGAACGGAGCCCAATTATCAGCTGAAAGAAGAATGAACGCTTTCTTACAGAGAAAGAAAATGACAAAGACAAAGCGACCAGGGTAAACCAAACCTTGGGGTAAAAACAAATCTTCAACAACAACAGCAAAATATTCATGAAACGCTTAGGCCGACGGACTTCAAAACATCGGGCAGAAGTTAAGGAAAGTTCAGTTGAGCCTGGTTCTGGTATGGTTTCCCGGAGTCTTTCTCTCCGCCCAGACTGCTCCTTATTGATGGTTCCAGCCGTCTTCCTCTGGTGAACAGTCTGACTGGATCAGAAGGCAAGTGGACAGACTGGTTCTAATGAAGAAAATATTGCTCGTATGCAGAGCGCGTGGTTTTCTGCTGTTGAAGCAAATGTTTGTATACAACCCCAGACAGCAGGGATCAAGATATGCCAACTGTTATCATTTCACCGAATTTTGTTACGCTCGATCGCATTTTCTTCCGACGTTACGCCAACGTCAAAATTGTTCCGACGAGTTCATTTTCGACTACTTAGCATGGTCACATGCTTTCCTGCCGCAACACTACCCAGAGGCTCTGGACCTATTGCTCACGAGGCCAGGGCAGTCACTACTAACCTTGGTCTCAAGTGACGTGATGATGCTGAGCTAATCGCGTGCTTGTTTATATTGAAACAGCATTGAGTGGACCAATCAGCTCAATTGTAGCAGTTTCACCGTGTTCCAGGTAGTCCCAAGTGTTTTTGTGCCGTGTAGAAAAAAATATACGTTTGATGATACATGATATGGCTCGGAGTCCGGGTGTTCCTACCAACTGCAAAATGTTCCTACCAAATGTCCTGATTGTTCCTGCAAACACTTGACAGAGGTTGGCATCTCTGGGGATGTAGCCAGTCCCTAGACACAAGAGGAAACAAGACAGTCGGTTCCCCCGATGTTGCAGCAGTACAACCCTTCTCTGCTTCCCCACACCACAGCTGTCACTGATTCCCCTCCTTCCCCACACCACAGCTGTCACTGATTCCCCTCCTTCCCGACACCACAGCTGTCACCAATTCCCCTCCTTCCCGCCACCACAGCTGTCACCAATTCACCTCCTTCCCGACACCACAGCTGTCACCAATTCCCCTGCTTCCCGACACCACAGCTGTCACCAATTCCCCTGCTTCCCGACACCACAGCTGTCACCGATTCCCCTGCTTCCCGACACCACAGCTGTCACTGATTCCCTTCCTTCCCGACACCACAGCTGTCACCAATTCCCCTCTTCCCGACACCACAGCTGTCACTGATTCCCCTCCTTCCCGACACCACAGCTGTCACTGATTCCCCTCCTTCCCGACACCACAGCTGTCACTGATTCCCCTCCTTCCCGACACCACAGCTGTCACTGATTCCCCTCCTTCCCGACACCACAGCTGTCACCAATTCCCCTCCTTCCCGACACCACAGCTGTCACTGATTCCCCTCCTTCCCGACACCACAGCTGTCACTGATTCCTCTCCTTCCCGACACCATAGCTGTCACTGATTCCCATCCTTCCCGACACCACAGCTGTCACTGATTCCCCTCCTTCCCGACACCACAGCTGTCACCAATTCCCCTCCTTCCGGACACCACAGCTGTCACCAATTCCCCTCTTTCCCGACACCATAGCTGTCACTGATTCCCCTCCTTCCCGACACCATAGCTGTCACCTATTCCCCTCCTTCCCGACACCACAGCTGTCACTGATTCCCCTCCTTCCCGACACCACAGCTGTCACTGATTCCCCTCCTTCCCGACACCACAGCTGTCACTGATTCCCCTCCTTCCCGACACCACAGCTGTCACTGATTCCCCTCCTTCCCGACACCATAGTTGTCACTGATTCCCCTCCTTCCCGACACCACAGCTGTCACTGATTCCCCTCCTTCCCGACACCACAGCTGTCACTGATTCCCCTCCTTCCCGACACCACAGCTGTCACTGATTCCCCTCCTTCCCGACACCATAGTTGTCACCAATTCCCCTGCACTGTGACAATAGTGAAGTCCTCCCCCAGTCCATGGCCATGCAGCCTGAAGGAGAACTGACCCCCAGTCCATGGCCATGCAGCCTGAAGGAGAACTGACCCCCAGTTCATTGCCATGCTGCCTGAAGGAGAACTGACCCCCAGTCCATGGCCATGCTGCCTGAAGGAGAACTGACCCCCAGTCCAGCACCACGACTGTTCCATGACGTCTGTATGGCACCAGTCTATTTCTGTGACTGCAGTCAAGAGCGCAGTTCAAACGATATTATGTGTGCCAGTGGCTCGCCGATGCATTTATGGGTCTGGACACTGAGTTGAGAGTAAAGTCTGAATGCTTCAAGAGGAGACAGGCATAGCAAAGGGCTGTTGCTGCTGCTGTCAGAGTGGCTGTGGGAAAGGGGGCAGTGGCAAGAGAACAGATTCCATGAAACCTGTTAAACCTGTTGGCACTTTTCACTTTTGTTTGAAATCAGGAGATACACGGTGCAGAAGATGGATGGGTGAGGAGGGATTTTAACTCCTTTTTTTCATATGCCTTTATTATCCAGATAGGAAAAAGATAGTTAATGACAGGAAGATGAGAAGACAAACTGCCATCAGCGACAAGAGGACGTGAAACATAAACCCAAACTGTTTATTGTCTTTTTTGTTTGCCTAACACAGTGTAATGAAATGCAAAATTATGTTTTTTTATCCTTGAAAGGAAAGTGGTATCTTCCTGAGCATAAACATCAATACTGATAAAATCACAGGTGCACACACAGACACATAGATAAAAAAACACAAATGCATCTTTTCTTCTCTCCTGAATGACACACACACACACACACACACACACACACACACACACACACACACACACACACACACACACACATGCGCGCGCGCACTATACGTCAAGGTTCATGTGTACCACCCACTGTTTCCTAAGGCTGGTGGAATCATGTCTGGCATGTTTAAAAGCACTGGTCTCTGAGAGTGTCGTCAATGACAGTCGCCCACGTACAGATCTCTTCCATCTGCTTCAGGTGTCAGCACCCCGTGTCACTGTCACCCTGCCCTCCTCACTCCCGACATAGACACACGCATTGCGTGGGCTTCTTTCTCCCCAACAGTAGAAAAAACAACAACAGGAAAACAGAAATGAGAGAAATTTGGAGATCAGAGAGAGACGAAAATGAGAGAGAATGATGGGAACGAGAGAGGTTGGAGAGATGGTGTCAGGGAGAGAGAGGACAGGGGGAAAGAGCGGGAAGGTGGGGAGACAGACAGACAGGCAGACAGACACAGGGATGTTTGTGAATAGAGCGAAACAACACAGAGCCGGAGAGGGGGGAAAGCTGGGGAGAACAGAATAAGTAAACACAAATACGCACAGGCACACACAGAGCACGCACGCACACACACATACACACACGCGCACGCACGCACTCACACACGCACACAGAGGGAGGGAGGGAGACAGAGACAAAGAGAAAAAGAAGAAAAAACAGGACAAGGACGAAGGAAGGACAGATGAAGGAAACATGTTTTATTAGACATGGGCTACAGGCCACAATTCAAATCAAGAAATAAATCAGGGAAAAGTATTCTCTTTCTTAGTGGCACTGGACTTTAATTGCAGAGATAGAGAAAATCAGCCATTTCACACAACATCCCACCCAAACTCTCTGTCTTTCAGTGGCTTTTAAGGCCTCCCGTATGCTTTCGCCACGCATAACAAATCGTCCATCTGTATAATTGATCTGTCTGCGCCGCGAGTGTGGCCGTCAAAAAGCAATTAATTGTCACATCAGCTGACCGCTCAGCTCTCACACGTCAGACGTGGCGTGAACATACACCTCCAGTTTCTGTTCCCCCCACAGGAAGCGTCACATGACCAGATGGTATGGTGGCACTTCGCGAGGGGGCGACAAGCAGGGCCTTCTGTTTTGGGTAATTGTCTACTTTTGTTTTTTCCGCTCCTGATGCGAATTCTGTTTATGGGACAATAACCTCATCTACCTGTCATTCCACAGTTGTCTTGTCCCACATGGCGGCGCTGTTTGAGGTAAGATAACATTACACTGTATCATTGAAGAACTGATAAAGTATTCTAGCACTGTCTAGCACATAAATCCTTTTTAGTACAGTTGTGTACTGGTCACCCACACACATGCATACACCACGCACACACACACACACACACACACACACACACACATACACACACACACACACACATGCACACGCACAAAGCTCTCATGACACATACAAACACACTGCCAACGATTTGCCGCGAGGGGTGGGGAAAATGCCATGAATATGGCGTCTAGCATGTTGATCAGTCAGATGTGTTTCGGAAAGCAGCGTTTTTGGTTTGGAACTGATGCCAATATTCGTTGGATTAGTAAAGGAGCGTGCTCTTTCTTTCAAGCTAGATTTAGGGCCATACCCTCTCTCTATCTTTTCTTTCTTTGAGGTAATCAGTGATATGATGGCCTTGTACCTGGTTTCTGAAATACTCGATTACTTTTCTTATCATTTTCTGAAATACTCTTTTACTTTTCTTATGACTTCAGATGAAGACCTCTCGTTCTTGTAGCGCTACCAGCAAGCCTGTTGGCTCGCTCATTTCCATTAACATCTGCATGTCCAGGGCAGTATATCCATGTCAGCTTTTGAATGTGAATCTGCCTCATGCCACCCTGGGCTCCCCACTTTACACCAGTTTTTTGTAGAGAGGTTCATGGAGTCAGATTGAATCATGGTTTGTTGATTTCCTGGCAAACGAATATATGACAGCCACTGGAAAGCATGTGTCATATCTTCAACTTCCATTGTCAGGCTGGATGTTGTGACGGTTTTCTCTTCCATATATTTTTTTCGCTTTGCTTTGCGGACTGACCTTTGGTGACCTAATCGTTTGTGTACATGATCATTTTGTTTTACTTTTTTGTGCGTGGTTTCATGTAACTTTGCTAAGGTTTAATTAACATTAAAATTGATTCTGATTCTGATTCTGATTCCACCCTCTTCTTTACTGTTTACTTCAGAGAATACCTTCACCTCTGTATCAGTTCTGTCCCATAGCCGACAATGATTTTTTTTCAGAATGGGTTGAATGAATAATTGTGTTGGAGAGATGTTTGAGGTTTTTAGGGATTGTGTTTACCAAGTCGACACAGACGTTCAGTTTGCTTCCCGACACCACAGCTGTCACCAATTCCCCTGCTTCCCGACACCACAGCTGTCACCAATTCCCCTGCTTCCCGACACCACAGCTGTCACTGATTCCCCTCCTTCCCGACACCACAGCTGTCACCAATTCCCCTGCTTCCCGACACCACAGCTGTCACCAATTCCCCTGCTTCCCGACACCACAGCTGTCACTGATTCCCCTCCTTCCCGACACCACAGCTGTCACCAATTCCCCTGCTTCCCGACACCACAGCTGTCACTGATTCCCCTCCTTCCCGACACCACAGCTGTCACCAATTCCCCTGCTTCCCGACACCACAGCTGTCACCAATTCCCCTGCTTCCCGACACCACAGCTGTCACTGATTCCCCTCCTTCCCGACACCACAGCTGTCACCAATTCCCCTGCACTGTGACAATAGTGAAGTCCTCCCCCAGTCCATGGCCATGCAGCCTGAAGGAGAACTGACCACCAGTCCATTGCCATGCAGCCTGAAGGAGAACTGACCCCCAGTCCATGGCCATGCAGCCTGAAGGAGAACTGACCCCCAGTCCATGGCCATGCAGCCTGAAGGAGAACTGACCACCAGTCCATGGCCATGAGGCCTGAAGGAGAACTGACCACCAGTCCATGGCCATGCAGCCTGAAGGAGAACTGACCACCAGTCCATGGCCATGCTGCCTGAAGGAGAACTGACCACCAGTCCATGGCCATGCTGCCTGAAGGAGAACTGACCACCAGTCCATGGCCATGCTGCCTGCAGGGGAACTGACCACCAGTCCAGCACCACGACTGTTCCATGACGTCTGTATGACACCAGTCTATTTCTGTGACTGCAGTCAAGAGCGCATTTCAAACAGTACTGTGTGCCTCGAGCCTGCCGATGCATTCATGGATGTGGACACTGATTTGGAGAGTGAAGTCTAAGTGGTTCACGAGGAGACAGGCAGACCAAAGGGCTGATGAAAACTGCTCCCGCTGGTGCTCTCAGTGCGGCTGTCACACATATCAGCTGTGGTAACCAGGCAGGTTCCTCAGACGTTTCAGGACCTACGCAGTTTGTTTGAAATCAGAAGATTCTCATACCACTGTACAGAAGGAAAGCGTAAAGTGTTGTTGTTTTTACCCCAGATTTTTATCAGGTCAACAGAAAATGAACGACAATCATTGTCAAGAATACCAAAATATTCTGAATATATTAATACACTCGCATGCGCACACTCACTCGCGCGCGCACTGCGCACACATGCGCGCGCTCGCGTGGACATACATACATACATATATAATACATACACATGCTCACAAGCACGCAGGCGTTATTGCACACACACATACACACACACGCACTCACACACACACACACACACACACACACACACGATCGCCCTATGCCACCCATTCGTAGCGGAATCCTACATGACTGTATGGGATGTAGCTGGGGGAATCATTTTATTTTGGGACCTCAGATCTCTTGAGGGCATTGTCCCTCGACATGTCTTCCTCATCATACACCTCGTCCGTCTTCCTTACCTGTCACGCAGCTTCATGTGGCTGCCGTCCTTGTCCTCAGTCCGCATTTCCACAGATGCCATACTGCTGTTTTCTGGGAAAAGAAACGAACAGAGAGAGAGAGAGGAAGGATTTCAGTTTCAGTTTCAGTTGCTCAAGGAGGCGTCACTGCGTTCGGACAAACCATATACGCTACACCACATCTGCCAAGCAGATGCCTGACCAGCAGCGTAACCCAACGCGCTTAGTCAGGCCTTGAGAAAAAAACACACAAAAAAAACGGGGGAATAAATAATAGATAAGCTTACATAAATAAATAAATAAATGTATAATAATTATAATATAGAAAAAGGTAGTAGTAATAATAGTAATACTAATAAAATGATTAAAAAAAGAAAAAAAAAAGAAAGAAAAAAGACAAAAAAAAGAAAGAAAAGACAACAATGGTGATAAATAAGCGAATAAATGTAAAACATGAAGACACACATTCACACACACACCCGCACATGCACAACAGAAATGCACCAAACATGCAGTTTCACAGATATGAAAGCACAGTCAAATACATTTAAACGTACATGAGCTCCAACACACACACACACACACACACACACACACATTACCTTGCACCTCCTCTACCCCCCTCCTCCACACACTCATTTCTTGTCTACGTATCGCAGCTTCCACGGCACACACACACACACACACACAAACACACACTCACAGAGATGAACACTTACTTGTACAAGCACACACACATACGCCCATATCTCCCACCCCCAACCCCACACACATATATACAAAGATACACACACACACACACACACACACACACACACACACACATATATATATATATCCTGTTGCTCCCACAGTGTAGGCATGCATATACTCACATACCTCATCCTCTACCCCACCTCCCCCCGCACTCCCACCTCCACACACACACACACACACACACACACACACACACACACACACACACACACACACACACACACGTACACAGATCTCTCCTGACACTTGTGTACACTTACACTCTCGCGCATTCACAAACGCACTCAAAAGCACAGACCCACACATCCACACAAACACACACGCACAGAGGCTGCCACTGACTGGCCGCAAGAGGGATGGGAAAAGATCTCTGATGCCAAAAACGTGGAGTCTAGTGTGTTGCTCAGTCTATTGTATTTGGAAAGGCCCACAGAGACTCTGTTCCGTTTTGAAGAAATTTGCGCAATGTTGGTTTGGAAATGATGCCGATATTTGTTTGATTTGCAAAGCATCGTGCTCTACCTTTCATGTTAGACTTGCGGCCGCTCCCTCTCTCTGCTTTTATTTCTTTGAGGCGATCGATGGTGTGGTGGCCTTGTACCTGTTTTTTTTGGTATTCTTTGATTTTTCTGAGGATTTCCGATTTTCCTAATGTAGGCCGCTCGTTGGTGTTGCGTTACCAGCAAGTCTGCCAGCTCGCTCATTTCCCTTAACACCTGCATGTCCCGGGCAGTATGACCATGTGAATTTTTTAATCTGAAAGTTGCGCATTGCCTTATGCCACTCTGGGCTTCCCATTCCGTTTTCAATTTTCTGTATGAGGTTCATTGAGTCAGTTAGAATCATGGCATGTTGGTTTCCGGGCGTATGGATGGACGATAGCCACTGGAGGGCATGTGTCGCAGCTTCAACTTCCATCGTTAGGCTGGAGGTTGTGACTTTGTAGGCAGCATTCTCTTCCCAAATTGTTTTCCCATTTTGTTTCGCAGTGAATCCCCAACCAGAAGGAAGAATGAGAGGAGGAAAGAGAGAGAGGCAGACAGCAAAAGACAAAGAAATGAGGAATGGGTGGAGAGGGAGAGAGGGGTCAGCCCGATACTCCCCCGATCCGATACTCCCCCCAGTGTGTGGTATGGGTGTGGGTAGAGAGGGGACAGTGTGTGGTGTGGGTGTGGGTAGAGAGGGGACAGTGTGTGGTGTGGGTGTGGGTAGAGAGGGGACAGTGTGTGGTGTGGGTGTGGGTAGAGAGGGGACAGTGTGTGGTGTGGGTGTGGGTAGAGAGGGGACAGTGTGTGGTGTGGGTGTGGGTAGAGAGGGGACAGTGTGTGGTGTGGGTGTTGGTAGAGAGGGGACAGTGTGTGGTGTGGGTAGAGAGGGGACAGTGTGTGGTGTGGGTGTGGGTAGAGAGGGGACAGTGTGTGGTGTGGGTGTTGGTAGAGAGGGGACAGTGTGTGGTGTGGGTGTTGGTAGAGAGGGGACAGTGTGTGGTGTGGGTGTGGGTAGAGAGGGGACAATGTGTGGTGTGGGTGTTGGTAGAGAGGGGACAGTGTGTGGTGTGGGTAGAGAGGGGACAGTGTGTGGTGTGGGTGTGGGTAGAGAGGGGACAGTGTGTGGTGTGGGTGTTGGTAGAGAGGGGACAGTGTGTGGTGTGGGTAGAGAGGGGACAGTGTGTGGTGTGGGTGTTGGTAGAGAGGGGACAGTGTGTGGTGTGGGTGTTGGTAGAGAGGGGACAGTGTGTGGTGTGGGTGTGGGTAGAGAGGGGACAGTGTGTGGTGTGGGTAGAGAGGGGACAGTGTGTGGTGTGGGTGTTGGTAGAGAGGGGACAGTGTGTGGTGTGGGTGTGGGTAGAGAGGGGACAATGTGTGGTGTGGGTGTTGGTAGAGAGGGGACAGTGTGTGGTGTGGGTAGAGAGGGGACAGTGTGTGGTGTGGGTGTGGGTAGAGAGGGGACAGTGTGTGGTGTGGGTGTTGGTAGAGAGGGGACAGTGTGTGGTGTGGGTAGAGAGGGGACAGTGTGTGGTGTGGGTGTGGGTAGAGAGGGGACAGTGTGTGGTGTGGGTGTTGGTAGAGAGGGGACAGTGTGTGGTGTGGGTGTTGGTAGAGAGGGGACAGTGTGTGGTATGGGTGTGGGTAGAGAGGGGACAGTGTGTGGTGTGGGTGTGGGTAGAGAGGGGACAGTGTGTGGTGTGGGTGTTGGTAGAGAGGGGACAGTGTGTGGTGTGGGTGTGGGTAGAGAGGGGACAGTGTGTGGTGTGGGTGTTGGTAGAGAGGGGACAGTGTGTGGTATGGGTGTGGGTAGAGAGGGGACAGTGTGTGGTGTTGGTAGAGAGGGGACAGTGTGTGGTGTGGGTAGAGAGGGGACAGTGTGTGGTGTGGGTAGAGAGGGGACAGTGTGTGGTGTGGGTGTTGGTAGAGAGGGGACAGTGTGTGGTGTGGGTGTGGGTAGAGAGGGGACAGTGTGTGGTGTGGGTAGAGAGGGGACAGTGTGTGGTGTGGGTGTTGGTAGAGAGGGGACAGTGTGTGGTGTGGGTGTGGGTAGAGAGGGGACATTGTGTGGTGTGGGTGTGGGTGTGGGTAGAGAGGGGACAGTGTGTGGTGTGGGTGTGGGTAGAGAGGGGACAGTGTGTGGTGTGGGTGTGGGTAGAGAGGGGACAGTGTGTGGTGTTGGTAGAGAGGGGACAGTGTGTGGTGTGGGTGTTGGTAGAGAGGGGACAGTGTGTGGTGTGGGTGTGGGTAGAGTGGGGACAGTGTGTGGTGTGGGTGTTGGTAGAGAGGGGACAGTGTGTGGTATGGGTGTGGGTAGAGAGGGGACAGTGTGTGGTGTGGGTAGAGAGGGGACAGTGTGTGGTGTGGGTGTGGGTAGAGAGGGGACAGTGTGTGGTGTGGGTAGAGAGGGGACAGTGTGTGGTGTGGGTGTGGGTAGAGAGGGGACAGTGTGTGGTGTGGGTGTGGGTAGAGAGGGGACATTGTGTGGTGTGGGTGTGGGTGTGGGTAGAGAGGGGACAGTGTGTGGTGTGGGTGTGGGTAGAGAGGGGACAGTGTGTGGTGTGGGTGTGGGTAGAGAGGGGACAGTGTGTGGTGTGGGTGTGGGTAGAGAGGGGACAGTGTGTGGTTTGGGTGTGGGTAGAGAGGGGACAGTGTGTGGTGTGGGTGTGGGTGTGGGTAGAGAGGGGACAGTGTGTGGTGTGGGTGTGGGTGTGGGTAGAGAGGGGACAGTGTGTGGTGTGGGTGTGGGTAGAGAGGGGACAGTGTGTGGTGTGGGTGTGGGTAGAGAGGGGACAGTGTGTGGTGTGGGTAGAGAGGGGACAGTGTGTGGTGTGGGTGTTGATAGAGAGGGGACAGTGTGTGGTGTGGGTGTGGGTAGAGAGGGGACAGTGTGTGGTGTGTGGTGTGGGTGTGGGTAGAGAGGAGACAGTGTGGTGTGGGTGTGGGTAGAGAGGGGACAGTGTGTGGTGTGGTTTTGGTAGAGAGGAGACAGTGTGTGGTGTGGTTTTGGTAGAGAGGAGACAGTGTGTGGTGTGGTTTTGGTAGAGAGGAGACAGTGTGTGGTGTGGTTTTCGTAGGCATCAAGTAAGACGGAAGAGCAGGAGCAGGGTACATGAGAGAACAAAAGCAGGTTGAAGGGGAGATGAAATGCAGCAGAGACAGAGACAGACAGAGCGAGCGAGCAAAGGAAGTACAAAAGAGATGGGGAGGTGAGAAGGAAGTGGGGAATAGAAGAGATGAAAAATAAGATGGGAGGCATAAAAAGTCCAGTTATACAGGACAACAAAAAGATATAAAGACAGAGAGAGAGCGACAGGCAGACAGGGCGACCTGAACATGGATATGCACATTTATGTGGGAGTGTATGTTTGCTTGTGTGTGTATGTGTTTGCGTGTGTGTATGTGTGTGTGTGTTTGCGCGCACGCGCTCGCTCGCGTGTGTGTGTATGTGTGTGTGTGTGTTTGCGCGCACGCGCTCGCTCGCGTGTGTGTGTGTGTGTGTGTGTGTGTGTGTGTGTGTGCGTGTGAACAGAGAGAAGGAGGAAATGGGAGCAAAAATCAATTTCACACACCCTCTTTGTCTTTTGGCCAGCTTTGAAATCCTCCCGGTTCACGACAGCAATGCTGAATAATTCTCCGGGCTGCGTCATTGATCTGTCTGGGCGGAGAATCGTCGCCGCGAGTGCGGCCGTCAAAAAGCAATTAATTGTCACATCAGCTGACCGCTCAGCTCTCACGCGTCAGACGTGGCGTGAACGTACACCTCCAGTTTCTGTTCCCCCCACAGGAAGCGTCGCATGACCGCTTCATGTCATTCTACACTTCTCTTGTCCCAGAAACTCAATGCTTGGTGTTGTTTTGTTTTTTTTCTGTAGTCAGCAACGATTGTGCCAAAGTCATGTAATGGGCAAAGACTGTTTATTCCGCAGCACGGGCAGTGATTTGTCGAACATGTTTAAGAGCTTTCACAACTTACCTGCTTCACGGAATTTGCGCAAAATCGGCAGCCAGTTACGTCAAATAAGCAACGATGATCATTTATTCACATACAGTGTGACCTACGTTGCCGTGATTTGCAACGTAGAAAGCCATAAAGGTAAGTTTGGTTGAAACTGATTCGTTCAAAATATTGTGAGAGATGGCAGTTGGTTTTCATCAACACGGAATCTTTTCCTGACAAAAGGTATGTTCAAATTCTGAATAAAGGGACTGTTTCAACAAACTGCTTGCCCTCTGGTCGTTGAAAAGCAAAAGAGCAACTGAGGCGTGCGAAGAATTCTAACATGTCCACACTGATTGTAACCCTGTTCCCTGCCAAGTGACAGTGGCTGCACAGTGTGTTGCATCTGTCGTGTGCTAACTCGATATAATTGTGTGGCGTAACTTTCGTATAGTTTTTGAGCGGTTAAGACAGGGTCAGGGCTTTGTTGAGCGTTCAAGTGAAGATGCTCAACAATGAATGTTGATTGCATGGACAACTCACAGGGATAACCAACACTGAATAGGACAGCGCTTCGTTCAGTTGCATAATTCCTTTCCACACGTGACACTCCACAACAAATGTCCATACGATGCATTGTTCGGAGGGAAACCGGAAAAAGAGCCTGCAGAAATCTTTGCAGCCAATGGACGTCTCAGATCAGTTGATGAAGGAAGAACTTGGAAACTTGCGATGACTGGTCAAGGTGCCGATGCGGGTGACGTCACCACTATCAATAGAGAAGGGGGCAGTTGCAGACCTCAGAACCAACAGGCTGAAACATTGTCCATTGGTCAAGGTGCCGATGCGGGTGACGTCACCACTATCAACAGAGAAGGGGGCAGTTGCAGACCTCAGAACCAACAGACTGAAACATTGTCCATTGGTCAAGGTGCCGATGCGGGTGACGTCACCACTATCAACAGAGAAGGGGGCAGTTGCAGACCTCAGAACCAACAGGCTGAAACATTGTCCACTGGTCAAGGTAACGCAGCAGCCACGGACATGGATGTGAACAGCGAAGAGATCCTCGCGGAACAGACCAAGGGTCATCCAGAACCAGCAGCTGATGGACTGGGGCAGGGAAGGATGGATGGACGGAGAATGATGCAGTCATGGAACACTTCAGCAGCACAGTGACCAGTGACGAGCTGCCAAAGGACAGGGGAACAGCACAAATCAGTTGGTGACATCACGTTGTGCAAAGAAGCTGCCTTCTGTCCATGACAATGGTTTACTTTCTTTGTCCGAGTTTGACAGGAAATCTGTGTGTGTGTGTGTGTGTGTGTGTGTGTGTGTGTGTGTGTGTGTGTGTGTGTGTAAAACTATGTTTTACTCTTCAGTTCACCTCGTCCGTGGATTTGTTATGATTTGGGGGGAACATGAAGGAGGAGGAGGGCGCTAAGGTCCATCGTCACAACGAGACCAACGCAACAGAACTGTTCCTCATGTCACGATGATGATAATGATGATGACGACGGTGATCATCATTGCCATCGTCATCTTCATTTGCAACACAATTATGGTTTTCAACATGAGCATCATTATCATTGTCACCATAATCTGCACCACTCCATCACCATCATCTTCATCATCTTTATCTGCTTCAGGATGTCTGTTTGATTTCCCAAAGTCGACAGACAACAAAACAAAAGCGATATGGTCAGCGAGCCATCAGATCTGTTGCTCCTTCCCTTTGGAATTCGATCCCCGAGAAAATGAAAAGAAAATACCTGTTCCCTGTCTCTCTTCAAAAGTACAGTAAACATATTCTGATTCAGGATCTGATTCTGAAATAACAACATTGTGCCATCAGGTTTGGTGATCTTAGCCGATGTCATGCACCCCTCCCCACTTTTCTAAATCAGTTGCATTGTGTGTGTGTGTGTGTGTGTGTGTGTGTGTGTGTGTGTGTGTGTGCTTGTGTGTGCTTGTGTGTTGTCTGCTGTGCGGCCCTTCGATTGTTTCTTGTTTTTGTATCAGTGTGTCTGCGTTTGGGTTACGCTATGAACTTGAAATCAAGTTATTTCGTCGTCTTCTTCTTAATTATTATCAACATTATTATTATGACACCGCATCATCTTTTGAAAGATGGCTATACCGTGTTTGGTCCCCAGCAGTCCGCCCTACGTCTGGCTATGACTGGATGAATTAGACGTGTGCCGTGTGTGTGTGTGTGTGTGTGTGTGTGTGTGTGTGTGTAAATCCTTTGACGATAACCTGACGAACTAATCACCACCAGTGGTTTGCTCTGTAATCGAGTACTTGAATACAGTAATTGTGATTGTGTCCAACATTGAATGATCGAGATTTATTCGATACATAACAACCTAGTTGATTATTGTATGTAACATCAAATCAGCCGTTGATTCCAACAGGCCCCAAAAATGCCATGTCAATACTCGAACTGGAACAGGAAGTAATAGTTTGTAGCGTTTGGGGAGAACACGAATCTTTTGCTTTTACACCATATCAAATTGCATTGAACATAGCAACAACGACGCCTTCACCTCATCTCGCCAAGTGTTTACCCACTTGTAGGTTACAGTTTTATCGGCACATAATCTGCTTCTTCTTCCTCGTTTACCTCCCATTAGATGAGCAGCCCGGTGTCCTCGATGAAGGCTGCCGTCCGTCGCAGCTCCTCCAGGATGCCGTACAGTTTTGTTTCCACTGCTGTCGGTGTTGGCCAGTACTTTCTCCTGGATGCTGCATGCGTCCTACAGTCTTGAAGGATGTGGTCGGTTGTCATTGGTCCCTCACTACAAGGGCACTCTCCACTCTGTCCAATGCCAAATTTTGTGCGCATGTGGTGGAGCAGGCGGTTGTGTCCAGTCCTCAGGCGGAAGATCTTGACCTGTTCCCGTCGTTCCAGCAAATGGTATCTGTCTTCTGGGTTATATTTGGTTGTGACACGCTGAGCTTGGTTCTGTATCTTGTTGAGATGGTCGAGGTTAGACTTTGCAGCTGATGCCTATGCTGATGTCCCGTACTCAACTACAGGTCGGACTCTCCCCGTATAGAGTCTCTTTTGGATACGTTCATCAGCCCCCCCCCCCCCCCCCCCCCAGTCCGTCCCTGCAAGTTTCTTCGTGATCGCCAGTCTCAGCTTGGCCCTGCTACAGCATCTGGTGATCTGCTGTTTCCAAGTGAGCCTGCAGTCAAAGGTCACTCCCAGATAGGTAGGTGTGGGTTCTTCTGCAAGCCTTTGGTTGTTCAGTGTCAGTTTCGCCTCTTGCTGGATAGGCTGAAGACTGTGTAGGTTGTTTTGCTTGAGTTGACAGAGTCAAGCCATTCCTTGGTCCAGTTGCTGATCTTGTTGGGCGCAGTCTGGAGGCGTACCTGTGCTGTAGTGGTGTACTCTTCAGAGCACCAGAGCACCAGGTCATCTGCGTAGATCGCTCCTCTGACCCCTCTTGGCTTTTTTCTGACGATGTTATCTATGAGGATGAGGAACAGCGTTGGCGAAAGGACTCCTCCTTGAGGTACTCCCTGTAACAGCACTTTCTTCTTGCTCTTCTGGCCCTGAATCTTGACTCGGGGTTGGCGGTTATGTAGGTACTGGCTGATCCAGGTGTACATCCTCCCAGACACACCACATCGCCGTAGTTTGAGGTTGAGTCCGTCCTTCCAGACTTTGTCGAACGCCTTCTCCATGTCAATCCAGACAGCAAGCGTGTTCTTCTTTTCTTGGAATGCGTCCTCAATGCTTTGAGTGATGAATGTGATCTGGTCTTCTGTTGATCTGTGTTGGCGGAAGCCTGCCTGTTTAGGGCTCAGCAGCTGATACTCCTCAAGGTGCCAGACATACATAATCTGCTGACATCGTCATAATTTTCATCTGATCATTATCATCATCGTCATTAGCAGTAGCAGCAGCAGCTAAAACAATAGTAATGGCAAGAGTGTAAGCACACTCCTCCAGTGCAGTGAAGAGCAATATGTACCTTACAAGAAGTATTCTGATGATACAGACATAAATGATCAAGACATGGAATAACCACACCCACACACCCACCCACCCACACACCCACACACACACACACACACACACACACAGAGACACTATCTATCTATTGATCTACTTTCTACTAAATGCCTTTCAAACACACACACACACACACTGCACACACACACTGCACACACGCATGCATGCATGCACGCACGCACGCACGCACGTACAAACACAATGGATATTTCGGAATTGCAGTTCAACAAGTTAAGGGAATTTTCCAAGCTTTTCAGGAGCGGTGGAGTGGTACCTCTCTTGAACAGAAAGGTCGTGACCGATTCCTTTAAAGAAGTGGGCTGTGCAAGACGAACTTCAAGTGGGTGACAATAACAGATAGTGAGCTACAAAGAAAGCAAAAATAAAAATGATAAAACGGTATTCGAAGTTGATGTGTGTGTGTGTGTGTGTGTGTGTGTGTGTGTGTCTGCTGTAACGAATTTTATGTTCGGGTTATATGACGTCTGAAGCAGTTTTGATGGAGTGTATACAGGGAGAAAGTCTGAGAGATAAAGAGGCGTGTTGTCATCAGAAAAAAGGGATTAACAGTGCGTTCAAAGTTTGCACTTAGCGCCTGCTGTGATGAGAAATCAAATAAAGAAAATTCAAGAGACGGCTAAACACGATTAGATTTAGGAGCTTTTGAGTACCTGTTTTGCAGCAAAGTTTTGAACTTGTTCTGTGTTTGTCGAGATACTGATTCGAGCAGCCCGATAAAAATGGATTTACAATGGTCTAGTTTGAATAGGGCAAAACGCTCACGTTTTCTCAGGTCAGAGCAGTGGAGATGACGAATCGTGCTGATGCGATGGAGTTACCGAGAGCGGATCGGCAGATGAATTAAACTTGCAATTCGACACTTTCGTTGCTTTAATACGCAGACCAAAGTTTCCCTCACTTGGAGAAAATTGAATCTCGCTGATAGAGTTTATCTTGGGGAGTGGAATAGGGGGTGGTGGGGGTTAAGGAAAACACTGTTGTAAAATGTTTGCAGGATGAGTCCGGTTTTCCTAATCATCACTGCGCTTTAGTTTTCTGTTACAGTAACAACATCAACATCATCAATAACACCAACAGCCACGGAAACGATTAGGAATGTGTCCTCTTTTTGTGCCAACATCTCCGGGACCGAACTCTGCCAAACTGTTCCTTCTCTTCTTCTCCCTCCACTCCACGAAGAGTCACTGGGGCACCGCACATACGCACGGTTCACCAGATTCCTCCAGGTCTGTCGGTCTGAGTCATAAGCCTTGGCCTTTGCAAAAAAATAAATTTCCCGTCCATTCTGCAATGTTGTCAGTTCATCCTTTTCCTTCTGTCTTCCCCTCCAGAAGTGTTAGATACTACAGTTATGGGCGCGGTAGCCGAGTGGTCATTGCGTTGCACTTCGGTAGTTCCGACCGTGTGTATGGTATGTGGTTCCCATCCCTTAAACACCCGCTGGGTCAAAAAGGTGGAGACTTTTCTGGTCAACCAGGTTTATGTTCATATAAATGTACCATTACCTTTATTAACACCCTCATCCCCTCCGCGTGTGTTTGCATGCAGAAGATGAAATACGCGTCGTAAATATATCATAATTATCCACGTTACTGTCAGTTCTCGGAAACACTAACATATCTGGCATTCCATTGACACCTCCGAAAACGAAGTATGGCTACCGGAGTGGCGGGGTAAAAACGGTCATGGTCATAAACGCCCACTCGTGGCGTGTGGCGCAAAGCCAACTAGCACAGGAGAAAAAGAAAGAAAGAAGAAGAAAACTGTTGTCAGACAGAAATAGCATGTTGACAACACGTGTACAGGCCCGCTTCAAGAGCGGTTTCAGTCCAACTTTGTTCTAAAAGCGATTCTGTAAATTTGTGTTGTTTTTTGTGTGGCTGAAGTGAAGTTTGCAGAAGATGTGTTTTGGTGATCAGAGGACGGAAAATGGAGAACAGTTGAAAGCGTCGAGAAAGACGTGCGTGTGGGATGTGTGGAGGGGAACTCATCACAGCCCATCTCTGCATCTGTCTGTCTCTTTCTCTGTCTCTGTCTCTCTCTTCCTTCCCTCTACCACCATGTGAATGTCTTCAAGTATGTTCTTGTATTTCTCTGTGTGTCTGCCTTTCTCTGTTTTTTTTCTGTCTCGTTGTTTGTCTGCATGTCTGTCTTTCCATGTATCTGTCTCCATATCTCTCTGTCTGTCTTTCTATAAGGATGTATGAATATGTGTGTGCGTGTGTGTGTGTGTGTGTGTGTGTGTGTGTGTGCGTGCGTGCGTACGTGCGTGCGAGCGCGCGAGCTTGTGCACACAAACGTCTTTACCCCTGTCTGTGTGTGTGTCTCTCTCCACTCACACACGTACTCACACATTTGTACACACACACACACACACATACACACACACACACACACACACACACACACACACACACACACACACATATATATATATATATATATATATATATATATATATATATATATATAAGTGACAGAGGGGGAGGAAAGAGAAGGTGAAACAAAGAAAGAAACCGTTCATCCGGAAAATGACCTGTAGTTGTGCCAGTCTTCCAGTTCCCCCGTTGCACCCTTCAACAACTCAACGGCAGGGGGTTTACCTATCAACTCGTCATATGCTTTCTTCTTCTTTTTCTTGTTTTTTTCTTCTTCTTCTTCTTCCTCTTCTGCTGGTGCTGCTGATGCTGATGCTGTTGCTGATGCTGATGCTGTTGCTGATGCTGTTGCTGTTGCTGATGCTGATGCTGATGCTGATGCTGTTGCTGATGCTAATGCTGTTGCTTCTTTTGCATCTTCAACCCGAATGTAGGGTACACTGTCTTCCAGTCTCCACATAGAAGAGGGAAAAAACACAAACACAGCGACAAAAGCCAATGATTAGTCATTTCCTGACCCCTGCCTCTCTGCAGCATTTCTGTATTAGATTCTGTCACTTCATTGTAAATGGCAGTTTTAGCCAGAGATGTGTAACATCTCAGGAAAAGCATATTGTTGAAACCCATTTCACTCACAAAAAATAACCCGTTCCAATTTAGCAAATAGCAAAACAAAGAGAGATATCAGGTCTTTGGACACAGCTCTCTTGAAAGAAGGGGGATTTAGAGGGGACTGATGATAGCACACAAACACACACACACACACACACAAACAGCGCTGTAGGTGCGTAGGTATAGAGAAGTCAGCTGTGGTGGCGTATGTTTTTGTCCCATTTGAACAGCGAGCATGGAAGAATTGAAAAACAAAACAAAGCAAAGAAACATGTGGGGAAAATGTCTGTGTGGAAAGAAATAGGATCTCTGACTCTATATATCCGTCATCTTTTCTCTTCGCTTCTACATTTTTTTCTTCTCTTCTCGTCTTTTTTTTTTTTTTTTTTTTTTTTTTTAGTCTTCTCCTGTCTTCTCCCTTTCCCTCTTCTCATCTCTCTACTCTCCCCATTTATTTCTTCTCTCGTTCCTTTCCAAACCGATTCCACTGTTCTTATATTTTTGTGTGTGTGTGTTTTTTTCCTTGATATGTTTTGAAATGTCTTTATTATTTAGTGTTGTGTACTGTAGACTCGCTTCAATGCTGGGATGAATGGATGCAAAAAAACAAACAAAACAAAAAAAAAAAAATCGCGCTAGATCTTATCCAATATCCTCGGCAGGAGAGAACCCCTGTCTTGTCTTGTCCTCTCCTTCACCCCATTTTCTCTCCTCTTCCCTCTCCCACCCTCTCTTCATGTCTCCTCTTCCCTCTCCCACCCTCTCTTCATGTCTTCCCACCCTCTCTTCATGTCTTCCCACCCTCTCTTCATGTCTTCTCTTCCCTCTCCCACCCTCTCTTCATGTCTTCTCTTCCCTCTCCAACCCTCTCTTCATGTCTTCTCTCCTCTTCCCTCTCCCACCCTCTCTTCATGACTCCTCTTCCCTCTCCCACCCTCTCTTCATGACTCCTCTTCCCTCTCCCACCCTCTCTTCATGTCTTCTCTCCTCTTCCCTCTCCCACCCTCTCTTCATGTCTTCTCTCCTCTTCCCTCTCCCACCCTCTCTTCATGACTCCTCTTCCCTCTCCCACCCTCTCTTCATGACTCCTCTTCCCTCTCCCACCCTCTCTTCATGTCTCCTCTTCCCTCTCCCACCCTCTCTTCAGTTCTCCTCTTCCCTCTCCCACCCTCTCTTCAGATCTCCTCTTCCCTCTCCCACCCTCTCTTCATGTCTTCTCTCCTCTTCCGTCTCCCACCCTCTCTTCAGTTCTCCTCTTCCCTCTCCCACCCTCTCTTCAGTTCTTCTCTTCCCTCTCCCACCCTCTCTTCATGTCTTCTCTCCTCTTCCCTCTCCCACCCTCTCTTCAGTTCTCCTCTTCCTTCTCCCACCCTCTCTTCAGTTCTCCTCTTCCCTCTCCCACCCTCTCTTCAGTTCTTCTCTTCCCTCTCCCACCCTCTCTTCATGTCTTCTCTCCTCTTCCCTCTCCCACCCTCTCTTCATGTCTTCTCTCCTCTTCCCTCTCCCACCATCTCTTCAGTTCTCCTCTTCCCTCTCCCACCCTCTCTTCATGTCTTCTCTCCTCTTCCCTCTCCCACCCTCTCTTCAGTTCTCCTCTTCCCTCTCCCACCCTCTCTTCATGTCTTCTCTCCTCTTCCCTCTCCCACCCTCTCTTCAGTTCTCCTCTTCCTTCTCCCACCCTCTCTTCAGTTCTCCTCTTCCTTCTCCCACCCTCTCTTCATGTCTTCTCTCCTCTTCCCTCTCCCACCCTCTCTTCATGTCTTCTCTACTCTTCCCTCTCCCACCCTCTCTTCATGACTCCTCTTCCCTCTCCCACCCTCTCTTCATGACTCCTCTTCCCTCTCCCACCCTCTCTTCAGATCTCCTCTTCCCTCTCCCACCCTCTCTTCAGTTCTCCTCTTCCCTCTCCCACCCTCTCTTCATGACTTCTCTCCTCTTCCCTCTCCCACCCTCTCTTCAGTTCTCCTCTTCCCTCTCCCACCCTCTCTTCATGTCTTCTCTCCTCTTCCTTCTCCCACCCTCTCTTCATGACTCCTCTTCCCTCTCCCACCCTCTCTTCATGTCTCCTCTTCCCTCTCCCACCCTCTCTTCATGTCTTCTCTTCCCTCTCCCACCCTCTCTTCATGTCTCCTCTTCCCTCTCCCACCCTCTCTTCATGTCTCCTCTTCCCTCTCCCACCTTCTCTTCATGTCTTCTCTCCTCTTCCCTCTCCCACCATCTCTTCAGTTCTCCTCTTCCCTCTCCACCCTCTCTTCAGTTCTCCTCTTCCCTCTCCCACCCTCTCTTCATGTCTTCTCTCCTCTTCCCTCTCCCACCTCTCTTCATGTCTTCTCTCCTCTTCCCTCTCCCACCTCTCTTCATGTCTCCTCTTCCCTCTCCACCCTCTCTTCTCTCCTCTTCCCTCTCCCACCCTCTCTTCATGTCTTCTCTCCTCTTCCCTCTCCCACCCTCTCTTCATGTCTTCTCTCCTCTTCCTTCTCCACCCTCTCTTCAGTTCTCCTCTTCCCTCTCCCACCCTCTCTTCATGTCTTCTCTCCTCTTCCCTCTCCCACCCTCTCTTCATATCTCCTCTTCCCTCTCCCACCATGTCTTCTCTCCTCTTCCCTCTCCACCCTCTCTTCATGTCTTGTTTTCTGTTCTCTTCACGTTTTCTTCCCTTACCTTTCTTCCCAATCTTCCTCCGACATTTTTCTTCAACGAGTGAGCTGACGTGTATTGTGTGTGTGGACGTGTGCGACAGTGTTTGTGGGTGAGAGAGAGAGAGAGAGAGAGAGAGAGAGAGAATGATGATATCATTTTATTAGATAAGTACACACGTTCATTTTAGGCTGTGCTCCCCCACACCCCCGAGAAAGTGGGATCAAGATGTGAAAATTGGATCATGTATGCATTTGCGTGTATCTGAGTCCATGCACACGTACAAGGTGGCAGAATGGTTGATACCCTTCTCTGCCAATACAGTGTCCGTCAGGGTCGGCTTTCGAATCACGGTCTTGCCCTTTGTCCAAAGTTTGACTGTAAAATCGAACTGAGCGTATAGTCATGCCAGTGAGACGATTAAGTGAGGCCCAATGCGCAGCACACATTTGACGCACTGAAAAAAGGACGCATTGCGAGTGTTGTCTGGCAAGTTTTAAAAGGCCTGACCAGATATGGTTTAGCGTATATGGACTTGTCCGAACGCAGTGACGTTCCCTTGAGAAATTGCCCGGACGCACGCACCAAACATACATAAAACACTCGACGTTAAACTGAAGAAGAACACACACGCACACACACACTTGCAGAGAGAGACAAATACAGGACAGACACTGCCAGTCTAACAGACAGAAACACAGACACAGACGTAAGTTCGTTGAAGGGGAAAATGACTTCAAGTTGTGCCGGAAAAGAGGCGTCACACACTGCCAACAGCGGGGGCCGACCTATCATCCCATCAAAACAAACGTTTTGCCAGGAAGAAGATAGGAATTTAACGGCTTCAACGGCTTAGCATCAGTGGAAAAAGGAGAGAAGCTAAAGCAAAAAAGCTATTGCGAGAGGTTTAAATATAATGGTTACATAGGAATAAATGGCTGTCTCTGTCTGTCTGTCTGTTTGTCTGTCTCTCTTCTGTGAATATAAGGCAGGTATCTGTTCCCTTAAAAAATAAAGCAGACGCGCAGTAGCACATATGGATCAGTCCACACGGTTCGACACGCAGTGGCGCCTTCATGAGGAAGTGTGTGTGAGTGCCCTCTCTCTCTCGCTCCATAGATTATTAATAATTTGTTTCCAACAGGTATTTACATCATTACACTTACGATATATACACGTATAATGATGGATTAGAGCTGCATGAAAGCTACTTCAGGGATCATGATCAGAGACTATTAAAAGAAGGAAATTACCGCCACAACGACACCACCATTGTTGCTACTGTAACTGCGATACTATTGCTTCTGCTGTTGGTAGTGGTGCTGTTGCTGCTATTACTGCGAATGATGATGATGATCGCGATGATGATGTTGGTGGTGGTGGTGGTGGTGGTGAGAATGATATAAGGTGGTGGTGAGAATGATATAAGGATACGTTGATAGCACAGGATCTCATGCGGAGACAAATCAAAGTGCGGACATACCACTCATTCACACGCATGCACAGCTCTGAATCACAAGGATGAAAGACATAACTTATACATCTACTACTGGTACTGCTACTGCTGCTGCTGCCACTACTGTCTGGTTCATCCGTCGGGATCGATGAGGACCATCTAGCCATCCTGGGTGTGGGTGGGTTGGGCTCTGTGGGTGCGCAGATGACTGGTCAGGCCAATCCGCGCCCGGAAGGTTCTGACGCAGTGTGGACAGGGAATGGTGGCGGTTGTCGGGGACTTGCTGGCACTGCTTTTCCTGGTCTGTCTGCGTTGCTCTGTTGCAGCAATTCTGTTGGCCTCACAGTATTTGGCGCCTCTGTGGACAGCTGAACGCCACTTTGGTCTGTCCATTGCATTCAGCTCCCATGTGTCGTGGCTGATGTTGAAGGCCTTCAGAGAAGCTTTCAGAGTGTCTTTGAAGCGCTTCTTTTGGCCTCCATGGGAGCGCTTGCCATGCTGGAGTTCGCCGTACAGCAGTTTCTTGGGGAGTCGGTGGTCTGGCATGCGAACTACATGGCCTGCATCAAGATGGTGTTGATGCTGGCAAGTTTGCATGAGTGAGCACCTCCGTGTCAGGGATCTTCTCTTGCCACTTTATGCCGAGAAGTTTTCTGAGGCTGGTGGTGTGGAAGTGGTTCAGCTTTTTGGCGTGGCGTTTGTAGACCGTCCATGATTCACATCCATAGAGCAGTGTGGTGAGAACTATGGCCTTGTATACTTTGAGCTTCGTCTCCAGGGTGATGCCTCTCCTGTTCCAAACGTTCTTATGGAGTCTGCCGAAGGCAGCGCTGGCTTTGGCGAGTCTGGCATTCACCTCGTCGTCGATGTACTGCCCAGGTATGTGAACTTGTCCACCGCGTTCAGTCGTTGCCTGTTGATAAAGATGTTTGGTTCAACGTAAGGCTTTCCTGGAGCTGGCTGGTGCATCACCTCAGTCTTCTTTGTGCTGATTGTGAGGCCGAAGTTGTCACAGGCAGCAGAGAACTTGTCGACACTGTGTTGCATGTCAGCTTCGGAGGCAGCGTTGAGAGCGCAGTCATTAGCAAACAGGAAGTCGTTGACGGTGTCTGTCCTCACGTTGGTTTTTGCTTGAAGCCTCCTGAGGTTAAAGAGTGAGCCATCTGTACGGTACCTGATGCCAGTGCCTACGTCAGCGTCTCTGAAGGCATCTGTCAGTATGGCTGAAAACATGAGACTGAACAGGGTGGGGGCAAGAACACACCCTTGCTTGACTCCGTTGGAGACAGGGAATGGTTCTGAAGTCTCTCCGTTGTCTTGGACTCGGGCCAGCATCCCATCGTGTAGTTGCCGTATGATGGTGATGAACTTTCTGGGACATCCGTACTTCGCCATGATTCTCCAAAGGCCAACTCTGCTAACAGTATCGAAGGCCTTGGTCAGATCGACATAGGTGGAGTAAAGGTCGGCGTTCTGTTCCTGACACTTCTCCTGGAGCTGCCTGGCAGCAAACACCATGTCGATAGTCCCGCGTTCTTTCTGGAAGCCACACTGGCTCTCTGGTAGGAGACCTTGCTCAAGGTGCGCTATGAGACGGTTGAGTAGCACCCTGGCCAGAGTCTTGCCTGCGACGGACAGCAGGGATATTCCACGATGGTTGTCACAGGCCTGACGATTTCCTTTGCGCTTGTACAGGTGTATGATGGAAGCGTCTTTGAAGTCCTGTGGAACTGCCTCATGCTGCCAGATGAGCTGGAACAGCTGATGAAGCTTCTCAGTCAGCGCCATACCACCTTCTTTGTAGACCTCAGCTGGAATGGAGTCTGAGCCAGGGGCTTTGCCATTGGATAGCAGACGGATAGCTTTCTGGGTCTCCTCCAACGTTGGAATGGCATCCAACGACTCACTGACTGGCACCTGGGGGAGTCGGTCGATGGCTTCATCATTGATGGTGGAGGGGCGGTTCAGTACAGTCAAAGTGTTCAGCCCATCTCTCAAGGATCCCGTCCTTGTCAGTGATCAGGTAGAACCATCAGCACTGAGGAGTGGAGCAGATCCGGAGGTGGTGGGTTCGTAGACGTCTTTCAGGCCGTTATAGAAGTTCTTCATGTCGTTCCTGTCTGCAAAGCCCTGGATCTCATCAGCTTTGTTGCTCAACCTGGAATCCTGCATCTGACGCAGCTTCAGCTGGATGGTGCTGCGTGCGCTCTTCAGTATGTCTTTCTTTGACTGTGACTTGGGACCTTCAACGTGGGCTCTGTAGGCTTGGCGTTTGTCTTCTAGCAGCTCTCAGCTCTAGCAAGATCTCAGTGCAGTTCTCATCAAACCAGTCTCTGTGCTTCCTGACAGAAGGCCCCAGGCACTCCATGGCAGTGTTGTACACCGTCTCATGCAGTGCGCCCCGTGCTGCCTCCACATTCTGGTTGTCCAGCACGGTGGACTCGAAGGCGTTCCTCCAGGGTGTCAGCAAAGCTCTGCTTGATGTTGCCTAGTTCCAGCTTGTTGACATTCAGGCGTTTGAGTGCTTTCATGCCCTGAGGCCGTCTCTTGGGCTGGATGCGGAGGTTGAGCTTGGAGACGATAAGGCGGTGGTCTGTCCAGCACTCGGCGCCGCACATGGCCCTCGTGACTCGTACGTCCTGCCTGTCCCTCATCCTGACGATGACAAAGTCGATGAGATGCCAATGCCCAGAGCGAGGATGCATCCATGACGTCCTGTTACGGGTAGGGAGGCAGAAGATGGTGTTTGTGATAAGAAGGTCGTGCTCAGCACATGTCTGGAGAAGTAGTTGGCCATTGCTGTTACAGTTACCAACCCCATGCTTCCCAATCACTCCTTCCCAGGAGGTGCTGTCACAACCAACTCTCGCGTTAAAGTCACCAAGAATGATGAGCTTGTCTGCGTTGGGAACAGTGGTGATGACAGCGTTCAGGTCCTCGTAGAACTTGTCCTTGATCTCATCCGGGTTGGTCATGGTGGGCGCGTAGGCGCTGACAATGGTGGTAAACTTCTTCCCGTTGCATATAGGGAGTTTCATCGTCATCAGGCGATCGTTCACTCCTTTCGGGGGGCCAGCCAGCTTGCCAACGAGGGTTGTCTTCACTGCAAAGCCAACTCCAGCCTCACGTATCTCTTCAGGTCCGCGACCACTCCAAAAGAAGGTGTAGCCTGCGCCTCGCTCACAGAGTTCGCCTTCTTCTGCCAGTCTGGTCTCACTTAAGGCAGCGATGTCGATGTTGTACCTGGCTAATTCACTCACAATGAGTGCTGTGCGTCTCTGTGGTCTGGCTGAGTCGCCTCGGTCCAGAAGCGTACGCACGTTCCATGTGGCAATGGTCAATGGGGTGCTCCTTGTTTTCTTCTTTCTTTCCTTTGTGTCTCGACCGCTTGAGTAGGGTCCCCGTCAGGCGCGGTATGCTGACTAGGGTGGTGTGGAGCAGGCAATGTTTAGGGCACCTTTTCTAGCCCCTTCCTCATGCCATGGAGGTGAGCAGTGCTGTCCTGAAGAGGGCTGCTCAGTCGCTCACGGGGCTGCCGATCTCCACCGCTGCTCCAGTCGGTGAAAAACGACCCTATGGCCTGAGCCGCCTGTGTGCAGGTCCGCGGCTGCGACTGCCAGTGTACCCACACCTGTCGCTTCGTCGCTCGCCTGTCGCCACAGGGCTTGGGGAAAATGATGGTATGGGATGAAGGATGACTGATGACTTGCGCGATGACTTTGTTTATAGTGAGGAGGAGTTGCGCACCGTCGACCTCACTCGCTTGTCCGAGACCGTCTGTATCCAGTGGCAAGACGAGGTCAAGACGACTGGAGATGGAAACGGATGCAGTGGATGATCAGGATGTCCTATGTGCCTCATCCTGCCCTCAGCACTCCACAGTGCTCTGCTGCAACCGCCTTCCTTCCCGAACTATGAAGGTTTCTTCCGCAGAGTCCTCCGGATCCAGTCTTCACATGCTTGGGTAGACAAGCCCTAACTCACCGAGGGTTTGAGACCCGTCGGCTACCCTCACCTAGTTTAGCCAACCTGTCAAAGCCGTTGCCCGGGGGTTGGGCGCTGCCGCATGCTAGCAGCTTCTAGGACCCATAGGTGAGAGCTGGGTGCCGGTGGGGACCAACAGAGGACGAACCACTCCCGGAAGAGCGTGACAAGCCCCCCCCCCTCACCCCACCCCCCCACTCTAGAAGTACTACCCCTCCCGTGCACCCCCTAACCCCCTGCCACTACTAATATTAAAATAAATGCTACTACTAATATTAACAGCAAGGCACATACTACATTTCTTATCCATAGTTCTGAAATTTTAAACGTTGCAAAAAGTTCAGCCGTCTGTCTGGAATTCCCATGGGGGTGAGTGAGACATATGCCAGACATTTTATCGATGGCACCAGTCTTGGTTTTCTTCCTCCAGGGCCGCTGGATTATAGAGCAGTGAAGGTGTGCTTCTCAGAAGATGACAGATGTGTGCTTTTTTTTCTTTTCTTTTTTTTTGTGTTTGTTTTTTACAGGATTCAGATACGTCATGTTTATCGGTGACCTCGTGGTCCGAGCTCCTGATTATAGGAGAGGGCAAATCATTTCAGTTTTTTTGTTGCTGTTTTTTGTCCTGCCTGCAGGGATTTTTTTAGGGAAGAAGGTGGCAGAATGGTTAAGATGCCTGTCTGTCAGTACAGTGCTAGTAAGGGTATGGGTTCGAATACCTGTCTCGCCCTTTCTTCCAAGTTTGGAAAATCAAACTGGGTGTCTTGTCATCTGGGTGAGGCGATGGACGAAGGAACCCGGAGTTTTGTCCGCTGGAAACATTATGTGGCCGCCTTGATAGGTACACAAATACATCGGCATGCACACAGGGCCTGACGAGCTGCCAACCACTGAAATGGTCGCCTGCGCTGAATTGTGACCACGCGGTCAGCAGTGACCAGTGGTCAGCAATGGTCAGCGGTGGTCAGTAGTATTCAGTGGTGAGTAGTGGTCACTGGTCAGAAGTGGTCAGCTGTGGTCAGTGTCAGCAGTGATCAGCTGTCAGTAGTGGCCAGAGGTGGTAAGTGGTCAGTGGTGGTAAGAAATCATCGGTGGTCAGCAGTCAGTAGTGGTAAGTAGTGGTCAGTAGTAAAAACCGGTAAAAGTTAATGATATCGCATTAGATATAGTGGTAGCAGTGGATCCATTCCTGGGGTAACTTGATGTACCTGGGGGAACAGAGCCAGAAGACGTCAATTTTGGGGAACACACATCTAGGGGAATATAGACTTTGGGGAACTTAGACTTGGCTGAAAGGAAATTTGGGGGAACACAGACCTGGGGGAACATAGGGCTCTCACAAATATGCTATGCTTTTTTTCATCTTTTCGGTCTTTCTTTCTTTTGTTAATTCATTCATTTCTTTTTGCCCGTCATTTCGTCTTTAATTCTTTTTATTCAGTTACTTTTCTTTCCTT
The DNA here is from genome assembly GCF_041734735.1 of Babylonia areolata. Classification (NCBI taxonomy): domain Eukaryota; kingdom Metazoa; phylum Mollusca; class Gastropoda; order Neogastropoda; family Buccinidae; genus Babylonia; species Babylonia areolata. Next base: position 34,255,737 of record NC_134880.1, read on the forward strand.
GCTTAAATTCTCTGTGTTTCTTATCTCTTTCTTCCCTTGCTTCCCTAATTTCTTATTTCATTGCTTTCTTTTTTCTTTCGTTCCCTGCTTCTTCATTGCTTTCTTTCTCTTTCTTTCTTGACTTCCTTTCGCGTTCAACATCATCACCACTCAGCCAAAGAAACGGCGTCAACTTGGCGTTTACCAAGTGACCGCTGATCGGCGACAATCCAGAGGTTGAATGAGCTCAGCCAAATTGTCGCCGGCGACAGTTCAGCGGGGGCGATGATTGAACGGTTAGCACCAGCGCGTTGTGTAATGCTGCTGGCCCGGCATCTGCCTAGCAGATGTGGTGTAGCGTATGTGGATTTTTTTCCCGAACGCAGTGACGCCTTGTTGAGAAACTGAAGCGGATAAACAAGCAAGTTTCCTCTTCTGTGCAGGTTTGAGAACTGGGTTAGAATGGCTGAGGTGTTTCTTTTACTGTCAAGAACTGAACACTGAGCCAAACTGGCAGAGGGTCTCCCCTGTACCCCTGACCTCTCCCCCTGCTACCCGCCCCCTCTTCAGGACAAGGGGACGCCTGTAGTGATGGGTATGTTACTGACATCCGATACAATACAATACGATGCAGTTGATACGATATGGTACGATACATGCGATACAACTGATATGATGCGATACAATCCATACCGTGCGATTTAACTAACACGGTAGCATGCTATAAATTAAGCAAGTAATAAGTAAGTAATAATGCAAAACGTAAATAACACAAAACAATGGTATTTAATTGTTTAAAGAAAGGTCGACTTAATCGCACAATTTTTTTTCAAGGCCTGACTAAGCGCGTTGGGTTACGCTGCTGGTCAGGCATCTGCTTGGCAGATGTGGTGTAGCGTATATGGATTTGTCCGAACGCAGTGACGCCTCCTTGAGCTACTGAAACTGAAACTGAAACTGCACAAAAATTAAGCAAAAATCAGTCCCGATAGGCTGATTTATAACTGACAAGAGTTGTTTTCCTCAGTCTGTGGTTAGAGATCAGTAACGCTGACCAGAATGCTTTCCTTATATGTGTGTATATATATATATATATATATATATATCATGACTGTGAAATGAGGAAGAGAGCGTCATAGGAGAGAGAGAGAGAGAGAGATTTATACACGACCACCAGTGACTGATTCGAGGTCAACCACAATGGCGAATCTTTAACCTTTTGAGAGTCGGGAGGTGGATATCTGAAACAACGGACGACATTCGTGTTGTTAAAGACGGCAAAGAAAACATGAACTAGTAGAAAAGACTTTCCCTCAGGACATTAGCAGAACATAGTGGATGTTAACCCTCTGTGCTGAAGACGAAGTTTTTAAAGTCGGTCGGCTTATAGACCGAAGAAAAAATGTTTACTTCCAGTGTCTCACAAAGACACCAGTTATTCGGTGTTTTTAGCGCAGCTGACTACGAGTACAGTGCTGTAAACCTGCATTAAAAAGCGATATTATTTGACAGCACGGTCCGATTTCAAAGGGTTGAATGATACCTGTGATGGGTGTGTTTTCACCTATGTTTTAAGTTACTCATTGTACAGGCATCAGAAGGAGAGAGAGAGAGAGAGACAGACAGACAGACAGACAGAGACAGAGACAGGGAGGCAGACAGACAGATAAACACACACACACACTCACAGAGAGAGACAGAGACAGAGAGACAGAGAGGCAGACAGACAGACAGATAAACACACACACACACACACACACACACACACACACACACACACACACACACAGATAAACAGAGGGAGAGAGAGAGAGCGTGGTAAAACATGGCAGCTGCTGCTTCGCGTCAAAAAAGAAAAGGAAGTAAAACTGCACACACGTTGTCCACTCATAAGATTTATTCTTTTGTATTTTTACAAATATTTATATAAAAAACCCTCCTCACCCCCACACTTTCCAAACGAATGTTTGAATGACGGCCTCTCTGTCTGTCTCCCTCTCTCTCTGGTTGATATCTTATTCGTGTCCATGTTTTCTTGATATTAACGTTCCATTTCTTTTCAATACGTGTATACGTGATCACCCTTTTTATATACCAGGCCGAAGTGGAAAAAACATGTGTGAATCGCAAATATCATTTCCCTGATTGTTTTGATTGATTTCGTTTCATTTCACTATGTGCTGGTGTATGCGTACTGTGTTTTTCGCGTTCACTCATGTAAATAGTCACTGCTTGGTTGGTGTGTGGTAAGTGTGGTAGGTGCTCGCGTGCTTGTTTTCAGTGGACCGTTCATGTTGTGGCGACGATGTGTTAATGTGTGCTTGTGTCAACACGCGGAGCTGTGCGCCTGACTGAGCGACAACACAGACATGGGGAGAGAGAAACAGCGTTCTATGGCGACAGGCATTCCGGAGGTGAGGTCGGGGAGCGAGGAATCATCATACAAAAAAAAGAACAACTTGCGTGCCAGACACTGTGTGGCGACTGGGAGAGGAAGGGCGGTCAGGGGTGTGGGGATGTGGGGGTGTGGGGAGTCAGGGACCCCCCGGGTGGCGGTGAGGGCGGGTGGGACGAAGGAGGCTGAGAAGGTTGTATGGGGTGTAAACGCAGGAGATGGAAAGGTCGTATGGACTCACATTGGAGAAGACGCGCAGATATGATTATAATTACGTGAGGAATGCAGAAATAAACGCTTAATAAAGACACTATATTTGTTTTGTATCTAACTTTAATTTGAATTAAGATGGAATAAATAGCTCTCAAAGGACCTATCGCAGATGTGTTCTGAGGTGGGAACATAAGTGAGACAGAAACAAAGCAAAATCGCCCAGTCCCGTGCAGTCTTCATGCTACCTCTCACAGACTTAATTGTCTTTCTTCTTGTTGTTGTTCTTGTTGATCTTCTTACTTCTTGTTCTTCTTCTCCTTTTTCTCCGGGGAAAGAGTGGAGAGCGCGTGACAATGCCTACAAGACAAGCCGTAGACTAGACGTACACTTCAGAGATGTTCCATCAAAAAGAAAATGAAAAGGGGGAAAGTTTGACTGAAGTAAAGTGTTCCATGAAAAGTTGTTTTTGAGTGACGGAATGCGTGCTCCCTGAAAGAGGTTGTATGAGAGCAAACAGTGGAGAACAGTGTGTGTATGTGTGCGTGTGTGTGCAGGGAAGCACGTACACGGTATGAAGATGGAGGAGGTTTACAGTTAATAGTGTAGCAGAAAAGATTTGCATGATGACTTTGTACAAAAGACGTGTCAAAACTTGTAAAACTTCCAACGGAATGTGAGCCAATCTAGAATGCATGTGATGCACGAAATAGCATAGCGTGTCTCACTGTGTTCTCCCACTGTTCATACTGGAACACTGACCTATCGCTGTGGCACAGGGTGACGTAGACAATGACTGTCTTCAGTACTCCGCCCAGTGCGGGATGACGACCAGGGAGGGGAAACGAGCAGCCAGCAGTGGTGGTGTGTGGTATTGGTTCAGGCCTGGTGTTGGCGGAGACTTGTGGGCCTCGTCTGTTAGGGGGCGTGGAGGGGAGGAGGAGATGCCCTACCTCTCAGCCACCCACCTCTCTCTCTCTCTCTCTCTCTCTCTCTCTCTCTGTATATATGGATATATATATATATATATATCCTCTCTCTATCTCTATCTCTCTCTCTCTCTCTCACACACACACACACACACACACACACACACACACATATATATATATATATATATATACTCATCATAGGAAACACATACTGCCACATATACCATGGCGCCAACAGGCAGCAGTCCAACTAATTGGACAGCAGTCCACATTGATGACAAAAAGGGTCGGCCCCCCAGCTGGCTTCAGTCACAAAGGATCTGTCCCAACACGCGATCTTTCCCCCTTTGATATGTTTTTTTTTCTAGTTCCCTTTACATTTGTTTTTTCAACTAATTTTACGTTTATTGATTTTCACTTCGTTTTTCGTTATTTTTTGTTCCATCGAGGACTGAATGCAAAAAGAAAGCAGTTGTTCTTACAACCACTACCCTCGCGAAAATGATCGTCTTTCTCTCCCCCCACTGGCTAAAGTCCACGTTAGTCATGTACTCTCCCCTACTTTTCATTCACAAAAGCGCCCGTGCATACCTGCGCTCGTCTGTGTACATACTGATATTCCAGCGTACCGCATGCACACGTACACACGCACACGCACACACACTTACACACATACACACGCGCGCCCGCATCTAATAAATGCATCCCACAAATATTTCATTCCCAGAAACATGCCCAGAAATCATGCAGTCAGGTAGAACTGTACATTAGGGGAAAGCGTCAAGCTGTATGGATCACTGGGGAGGTTACGCAAGCAAGAACAACAAAGTATTCAGAGAGACGCATCCTAAAGTTAGATTTGAATTAAGATCGAATAAACAGCTCTTATGAGACTGCAGAAAGATAGTGGTCACAATGAGACCAAACCAGGCAAGCAAACCGCGAACTCGTCAATCGTCTTCATGCAGTGTATCGAGAACTTCAACAGCTTCAGGAGAATACAGAATACTGTATTAACTCTAACAAGAAATTGTTGTTTTTTTTTGGTGTGTGACACATACACAAATGTGCGAGAATGGCAATCATTCAGTTAGCAGAAGAGGGGGAGAACTCTGAATGGTTTAATATTTTAACGAATAGGCCGCAGGCCCTTGATGGTTTGGGTGGTTAAAAATTCAGGTCACAACAGTTCATTTAGAAGACAATTTTCCGCTGGCTAACAATACAAATAATGATCACACACTATTACCCTCCTCCTCTCCTCCTCCTCCTCGCAGAGTGGAGGCGGTGGGAGGGTGAGCGGGGTAAGAATATGGTGAGGAGATAGAGGAGACTGTAGTGAAGGAGGTAACAGAAAATCTCTGCATAAGAACTATAGTTTCAGAAGTTGTCATAATATACACAGCATGTGAGGAGCCCAAAATGCATCATGACATGTTGATGATATGCCGCTCGCCACAGTTCCTGAACTGGAATTCCTTTAGCAAAACTGGGGTTCGGGAGGAGGAGGGTGGGGAGCAGATGACTGTTGTCTTCTGTCCAACTTGGGGCTGACGGAACAGTGACGGCAAACGAGCAGTGATGATAGTGCAGGTCTTCTCCGCTCCGCTGTGGTATTATTAGAGGAGGTCTGAATCAGGTGATGCTGGGGTCACAACCATTGGCCTCGTTTCTCGGGGGAGAGGAGGAGGAGGGGGGGTGAGTAAAGGAGGTCAGCGGGCTGCATATCTGGGTGGTCCATCTTTATTTCGTGCATTTGTGTTTACTGCTTCTAAGGTTTAAGAGGAGACTTGTAAAAAAAATGTAAAAAAAAGAAAGAAAAGAAAAACGAAAACAAAGGACATGGACAGAGGGAAACTGAGAGGCAGGGAGGGGGAAAGAGAGACAGAGAGGAGGGGGAAAGAGAGACAGAGAGGAGGGGGAAAGAGAGACAGAGAGGAGGGGAAAGAGAGACAGAGAGGAGGGGGGAAAGAGACAGAGAGGAGGGGGATAGAGAGACAGGGAGGAGAAAGAGAGACAGAGAGAATGGGGATAGAGAGACAGAGAGAAGGGGGAAGGGAAAGAGAGACAGAGAGGAGGGGGAAAGAGGAGGGGGATAGAGAGACAGAGAGGAGAAAGAGAGACAGAGAGGAGGGGGGATAGAGAGACAGGGAGGAGGGGGAAAGAGAGACAGGGAGGAGAAAGTGAGACAGAGAGGAGGGGGATAGAGAGACAGGGAGGAGAAAGTGAGACAGAGAGGAGGGGGATAGAGAGACAGGGAGGAGGGGGATAGAGAGACAGGGAGGAGGGGGAAAGAGAGACAGAGAGAGGGGGAAAGAGAGACAGAGAGAGGGGGAAGGGAAAGAGAGACAGAGAGGAGGGGGAAAGAGAGACAGAGAGGAGGGGGATAGAGAGACAGAGAGGAGGGGGATAGAGAGACAGGGAGGAGAAAGAGAGACAGAGAGGAGGGGGAAAGAGAGACAAAGAGAGGGGGAAGGGAAAGAGAGACAGAGAGAGGGGGAAGGGAAAGAGAGACAGAGAGGAGAAAGAGAGACAGAGAGGAGGGGGATAGAGAGACAGGGAGGAGGGGGTTTAGAGAGACAGAGAGGAGAAAGAGAGACAGAGAGGAGGGGGAAAGAGAGACAGAGAGGAGGGGGAAGGGAAAGAGAGAGAGGAGAAAGAGAGACAGAGAGGGGGAAGGGAAAGAGAGACAGAGAGGAGAAAGAGAGACAGAGAGGGGGAAGGGAAAGAGAGACAGAGAGGGGGAAGGGAAAGAGAGACAGAGAGGAGAAAGAGAGACAGAGAGGGGGAAGGGAAAGAGAGACAGAGAGGAGAAAGAGAGACAGAGAGGGGGAAGGGAAAGAGAGACAGAGAGGGGGAAGGGAAAGAGAGACAGGGAGGGGGAAGGGAAAGAGAGACAGAGAGGGGGAAGGGAAAGAGAGACAGAAAGAGAGACAGAGAGGGGGAAGGGAAAGAGAGACAGAGAGGGGGAAGGGAAAGAGAGACAGGGAGGAGGGGGAAGGGAAAAAAGAGAGAGGGTCGAGAAAAAGAGTGGGGGTGCAGGGAGAAGCAGATGAAGTGAGCGTAAACTGAGGGGAAAAAAAGAATCAAAAGAGGACTTCCACGAGAAAGGTTCAACACTTCGCCATATCCATCTGGGTTTTAGGTATAAATGAGAGAGAATATTATACAGTTATTTTTATATAGATAGTACGAAAATGGTTATTCGGTGTTTATTAAGAGATTGTGTGCGTGCCTGCTTGCGAGAGAGAGAGAGAGAGAGAGAGAGAGAGAGACTGTGTGTGTGAGAGAAAGAGAAAGAGACCGTGAGAGAGAAAGAGAGAGGGGGAGAGAGTACGTGATGTGTGTGTGTGTGTGTGTGTGTGTAATTAGAGATATATATATAATCTCATATCCAGACAGGTGTCTGCCGGTTTCGCTCACATACGCCACACCCCTACGTGGTTGTCCAGCAGAACGATCATCAGGTGACACTCAGGTGCACACCAGTTTGGCACACATGACACAAAGAGAAAGGGGTGTGTGGGGAGTCGGGGTGGGGGGGGGGTATTCAATCGGACTCTGGAACAAGGATATATCTCTGCAGGCTGTGATGACCGTATCATGGCGACAACAACTTCCTGTCTATAAATAAGAACTCTTGTCTAGCGCACGTAAAAGTACCCGCGGCAACAAAAGGGTTGTCTTTGACAAAATTGTGCACAGAAATCCACTTTGATGGTAAGCCAGGTACGCTTGCAGCAGACAGAAAAACAAAACACGTATTTGTGGGTGGTGCTGCGCCGTAAGGACGGTATTTCCAGAATTTAATACAGAGAATTGTGTTTTTGCATCACAGTATGCTGTATCATGTCACACAATGACACGCTTTTATACAAGGCAATATAATATCATATCATATATCATATTGTATCGTGTATCATATCATATCATATCATATATCACATCATACAATACAATGCAATGCAGTGCAGTACAGTGCAATACAATACAATACAATATAACGCAGCGCAAGACAAGTTGATATAATATTTTAATCGTGCTACCTCAACTAGTCTTATGACTGATCTTGTACTCTCTTTTTGATTTTCCTACACAAACGACATTTCCTGTTCTAGCCCCTTGTCATGTCACAGGTTGGCTTTTTCTCGTTGTTTTCCTCTTTTTGGGGGGGTGGGGTGGGGGTGACTGTCCGCCTGAACAAACTTTTCTTTCATTCCCACCCCCCACACCCCCCTCCGCCACCTCCCTTGATACCATCATCTCCCTTTCAAGTCCTACCAGGAATTTCGAAGTACAAAATGACTCCAATATAAATGTTCCATTCCTGAGTCATCCTATTTCCATTTAGTTTTATTTCTTTCACTGTGGCCAGCACCCTGTCTCACGACGAGTCCTTAAAAGGAGAAGAACATTTTCTGTCTGAGCAGTTTCCCTTTCAATATCACCCCCTCTCCCACCCTCCTCCCCACCTCACCTCACTTCAGCTCCCACCCCCTCCCTCCCACTCCTACCAAGGAGGGGAAGCTCTTTGTTCCCAATACAAATATTGGGGGTGGGGTGGAAGGGAACAGAATTCCTTTTCCCCCTTTTTTTAATACCCCTCCACCTTTTCTCTCTGTCTGTCTGTCTGTCTCTCCTCTTCCTTTTCCACATTTCTGTTTTTCCTCCTCTCCCCCCCCCCTTCTCTTCCTCCTCCTCCTTCTCCCCCATCCTCCCCCATCCTCCTCCTTCTCCTCCATCCTCCTCCTTCTCCCCCATCCTCCTCCTTCTCCTCCATCCTCCTCCTTCTCCTCCATCCTCCTCCTTCTCCCCCATCCTCCTCCTTCTCCTCCATCCTCCTCCTTCTCCCCCATCCTCCTCCTTCTCCCCCATCCTCCTCCTTCTCTTCCTCCTCCTCCTTCTCCCCCATCCTCCTCCTTCTCTTCCTCCTCCTCCTTCTCCCCCATCCTCCTCCTTCTCTTCCTCCTCCTCCTTCTCCCCCATCCTCCTCCTTCTCCCCCATCCTCCTCCTTCTCTTCCTCCTCCTCCTTCTCCCCCATCCTCCTCCTTCTCCCCCATCCTCCTCCTTCTCTTCCTCCTCCTCCTTCTCCCCCATCCTCCTCCTTCTCCCCCATCCTCCTCCTTCTCTTCCTCCTCCTCCTTCTCCCCCATCCTCCTCCTTCTCCCCCATCCTCCTCCTTCTCTTCCTCCTCCTCCTTCTCCCCCATCCTCCTCCTTCTCTTCCTCCTCCTCCTTCTCCCCCATCCTCCTCCTTCTCCCCCATCCTCCTCCTTCTCTTCCTCCTCCTCCTTCTCCCCCATCCTCCTCCTTCTCCCCCATCCTCCTCCTTCTCCCCCATCCTCCTCCTTCTCTTCCTCCTCCTCCTTCTCCCCCATCCTCCTCCTTCTCCCCCATCCTCCCCCTTCTCTTCCTCCTCCTCCTTCTCCCCCATCCTCCTCCTTCTCCTCCATCCTCCTCCTTCTCCTCCTCCTTTGATTTTTTATTAGCCCATGTGTGTATTTCCACACACCGTGAGTCTGCAGTAATAACCCTGTGTTTCTGTCGTCTGTGTGTTCCTATGTTCGTGTGTGTGAGTAGACTTTTACAAACTCCTTTTTTTCTGGATATACTTTGTTTGTCAACACCGAATTTGTCTCATAATAGGAAGAATCAATTCTTCAACACATTCTAATCCTATTTACAATGTATGTCTCAGAAAGGCACAAAAGTATGAAGAAGCCAAAATATTTCCAGTCAGATTCCTGATACATTTTAAGATTCTTATTCTCAAAACATTTATCTGTCTTACAGACATGCTGATTAGTAGCAGTCGTTTTGTGAGTTTTGGTTCAAGTAGGAACCTGTTTTGCTTAGTGTGGAAGTTGCATTGACGTATATATCTCTAAAAGTAGACACATTCTGCTATGAAATATGATATCAGTCTGAATATGCCATGGGTAATATTTTGATAGGTCTCACTTATCTAAGACATTACATTTTAAAGCATAACTAGGCATAGAAAGGCTTTTGTGTTGTTGTTGTTGTTGTGTGCGTATGTGTGTATGTGTGTGTGTGTGTGTGTGTGTGTGTGTGTGTGTTTTGTTTGTTTGTTTTTGCTGTTGTTATTTGTTTTACAGTCCCCATTCACCCAAGTAGTCTCCTTTAGGAAACACTATAACGTATACCAGTTTCGCGCTTCGTTTCATGCTGAGTGTGTTAAAAGTTCGAAGGTGGTTCAAAAGAATCAACTCTGGAACAAACGCAACTTCTCCTTCTTCGTCTCCTCCTCCTCTTCCTCCTGCACATTCTTCTTCGTGCTTCACCCCATCGTCTTGAGGCATTGTCATCCTCTGTCCAAACAAACCACGAATCTTGAAACGGAAGCAAAAGGCAGGCAAACGTGCAAATGCGAAGAAAAGAACAAACAAACAAATCGTGACAAAAACCAAGTCCATCTTCACCATGTCTTCGTTACTGTCCTTTCTGTATGAACATCATCCGTTCGCACTCCCGGAATCACTCCGGAATCTTTTGCTTTAAAGTAATTCTGTCTGTCATTATTTTTATCATCCCTCATCTTGTGTTACATCCCCGTTCCGCCCAATCCCGTTCTGACTGTACATTGTTTTGTTTTTTTTGTTTTTGCTGTTGGTGTTGTTGTTGTTTGTTTTTGTTTTTTTGGTTTTTTTGGGAGGGGGCTCGGGGTGGTGGTGGGGGTAAGGATAGGCGGAGGATTTGGCTTGGGATGGAGGATAGAGAATAAGAAAGGGATGGGGATGGTAGTGGGTGTGTCCGATTAAAGGTTTGTTCGAACTAGACAGAAGAAAACTGGAATACTGCGCTGCGGCCACGAGCGGATGTGTGGATCTGATCTGGCTGTGTGTGTGTGTGTGTGTGTGTGTGTGTGTGTGTGTGTGTGTGTGTGTGTGTGTGTGTGTGTGTTCTTCACTTTCCAACCCATTAACACTATTCTTATATTTTCATATATATGTCAAGTTTCATCACTCTTTTCATGTTGATTATGTCTTGGAACATTTGGTATTGTGTTAAAATGATCCTATTTTGGGCG
>NC_134880.1:34271303-34298803 GCF_041734735.1 Babylonia areolata
GACTTTAGACCCGATGTTAATCCACACCACGGGGACACTGGCATTCTGATCAGCAATGGTAGAGGAGGAAAAGAGGGGGAGGGGTGTGTGACCGGCCATTTGATTCCCCGCACCACGCGATGTCCAGTCTGTCTAATTGGAGGAGAAGGAAGGGGGGAGGGGGGTAGTGACTTTGCCAAAGTGTGGACTGAAGTCAGGTGGAGGGTGCTGTCAGAGTGGTCAGAAAGCTTGGGATATGTAATTGGCCTCACCAATGCTGGGACATTTCAGTGTGTGTGTGTGTGTGTGTGTGTGTGTGTGTGTGTGTGTGTGTGTGTTAGGCTTTGGGTGTGCGTGCGCTGAAAGTCGGATGAGTGATTGTGTCTTTGCGCTCTCCATCTCTCGATTTCTTTTTCTCTATCACCTGTCTCTGTCTCTCTTCCTTTCTCACTCTTTCTCTCTCTTATATTTTGCTTGCTGTCAGACTTTGAGACATTGGATTTACTCAGTATTTCCATGATGGTGAATGATGATTCGGGTATAAAGCCACAGGACATTGGATTTACTCAGTATTTCCATGATGGTGAATGATGATTCGGGTATAAAGCCACAGGACATTGTATTTACTCAGTATTTCCATGATGGTGAATGATGGTTCGGGTATAAAGCCACAGGACATTGGAATTACTCAGTATTTCCATGATGGTGAATGATGATTCGGGTATAAAGCCACAGGACATTGGAATTACTCAGTATTTCCATGATGGTGAATGATGATTCGGGTATAGCCACAGGACATTGGAATTACTCAGTATTTCCATGATGGTGAATGATGATTCGGGTGTAAAGCCACAGGACATTGGATTTACTCAGTATTTCCATGATGGTGAATGATGATTCGGGTATAGCCACAGGACATTGGATTTACTCAGTATTTCCATGATGGTGAATGATGATTCGGGTATAAAGCCACAGGACATTGGATTTACTCAGTATTTCCATGATGGTTCGGGTATAAAGCCACATTAGTAAAGCTTCGGTTCAGATCTTGGATACAAGACTATGTACATTGTTGTTTTTTTCTTTTTGTTTTTAATGTGTATGAACACACTCTGTATATGTGTATGAGTGCAAAAATGTGTGTGTGTGTGTGTGTGTGTGTGTGTGTGTGTGTGTGTGTGTGTGTGTGTGTGTGTGTGTGTGTGTGTGTGTGTGTGAATGAAGGGATGGGGGACATTTTTCCATGATCTGTACAGCACAATAGTCCTCGAACAAGAAGCGTCCAGAACCCGGTCGGTGGCAATATTGACGATACCGATGGACCATTAATTCTGGACACAGGACGTAGCAGACAGAGGTCAGTGTTAGTGTTGGGCCGATGGCTGACCATTTGATGCCGCGTCACGTGGTGTCCAGACTGTCTGATTGGAAAGGGTGGTTGTGGTGATGTTGTGGGCAGAGGGTAGGGGAAAGGCGGTAGGTGCCAGCAGTGTGGTCAGAAAACTGGGGACGAGTAATTGGCTTCATCAGCAGTTCTGTGTCTGTTAGTGATCACATTAGTGCTCTGTCCCAATGTGTATATATATCATTCTGGATGGGCCTCTCTATGTCTATGTTTTCGTCTCTCTCCCTTTGCCTCTCTCTCTGTCTGTCTGTCTGTCTGTCTGTCTCTCTCTCTCTCTCTCTCTCTCTCTCTCTGTGAATGTATGTGTGTTTGGTCAACACGCACACGCGCGCGCGCCCGCACACACACACACACACACACACACACACACACACACACACATGTACGCATGCACACGTGCACATGCATATGCGAAGAAAGGCAGAGGTGGAGAGAATTCAGTCTCCAGTGTCCACTGTTCCGGTTTGCTCAGAGGGTACTCTCAGTGAATCACTAATGGATACAGCCCAACACCCAATGCATTTCCACACCAGCTGACAGGGCTCGGACCCCGCTCATCAGCCAGTGGAGACAGGGGCTGCCAGGAACGCCCGGGGCGAGTGGGATGCCTTTGGACAGACTTTAATCCACGGCACTGCGACATCACTGATGGGGGGGGGGGAGGTGTAGAGGGGAGGAGGGGGGGTAGTGTGTGTGAGGGGGTGAGGGGAGGGTGAGGAGGGGAGGAGGGTGGATAGTGTGTGTGTGTATTGGGGGGGAGAGTGTAGAGGGGAGGGGGGGAGGGGAAGGGTTAGGGGGTGGTGGCGGTGACTCACCGTTTGATTTTTCTCCAGACACTGAGTCCATCCTGATGGATTGGTGACGGCTAGGGAAGGGGCAGTGGTGTTGTGGGAATGTGGATCTTTTTTTTTCAAATCCAAAAGACATGGAACAGACACCCTGACAACCGCCAGTAATCTGACCTCCCCACGTTTAAAAAAATCTGGCTTCAAAGCTCTTCTCAGCTATAGGTTTGGTATGTATGTATGTATGTATGTATGTATGTGTATGACCATAATGTATAGCTTGTTAGGTGCATTTTGATGTGTTCATCTGTGATATTGATGTAATGTGTGATACAGTACTGTATGATTTTTGAAATGCACCTTACGCGGTTCTCTAGAGTGTCATATAAGAATTTGTGATTATCATCATCACCATCATCATCACCATCATCACCATCATCAGCATCACCATCATCACCATCATCATCATCACCATCATCATCACCATCATCATCACCATCATTATCATCATCATCACCATCATCATCACCATCATCATCACCATCATCATCATCACCATCATTATCATCATCATCACCATCATCATCACCATCATCATCATCACCATCATCATCACCATCATCATCACCATCATCATCATCATCATCACCATCATCATCACCATCATCAGCATCATCATCATCACCATCATCATCATCATCATCATCATCATCATCACCATCATCATCATCATCATCATCATCACCATCATCATCACCATCATCATCATCATCATCATCATCACCATCATCATCACCATCATCATCATCATCACCATCACCATCATCATCGTCACCATCACCATCATCATCGTCACCATCATCATCATCATCATCATCACCATCATCACCATCACCATCGTCACCATCATCATCACCATCATCATCATCACCATCATCATCACCATCATCATCATCATCATCACCATCATCATCACCATCATCATCATCATCATCACCATCATCATCACCATCATCATCATCATCACCATCACCATCATCATCGTCACCATCACCATCATCATCGTCACCATCATCATCATCATCATCATCATCACCATCACCATCATCACCATCATCATCACCATCATCATCATCATCATCACCATCATCATCATCACCATCATCATCATCATCATCACTGTGGGGGTGAAGTGCTATGAGCCAACACATCAGAAGGTGTTGTGATGAGTGATCAACTTTATCAATGCTGGGACAGTTCTGTGTCTGCTGGTGATCTGATTAGTTCTCTGCTTGGCTGGCTCTCTTTGTCTCTGTGTCTGCCTGTCTGTTTGTCTGTCTCTCTCGCTCTGCCCCCCCCCCTCTCTCTCTCTCTCTCCCTCTGTCCACACCATATGCTCTTTCTTGCTTTCACTATTTGCCCCTTACCTATGGAATACTAAGGGGTAGGATGTTTCTGAAATGAAGGTATACTCGCCTTTGGAAATGATAAACAATAGATTTCTTCTCTGACGTTTGTTTTCCGTCTGTCTTTTCTGTATGTCACGATCTGTTTTTGTTTGTCATCTGACTGGTCTGCTTGTCTTTGTGTTTTTTGAACATGTCTCTTTCTAGACATGAAGTCTGGTTCGTCTCTCTCTCGGATTTGATAACCGTGAGGTTTTGTTTTATTTTTGGCGCCCAAGACGTGTTTATTGACATTGAGTGTGGTTGTAGCTTTGGTTTGGCTGTGTATGCCTATTTGTTTTGCATTTTTATGTATATAACATAATAATACTTTTAGTTATTACATTTTCAAATTTTGTTTGGTTTGTTTTTCACCCATGTGGAGAAATATAATCATCATGCTGGGATGTCTGTGTGTGTCCCTTTTTTCACATTTCATTGTCTGCTTTACCGACTGTTACCTGTGTGTGGCATGCAGCACACAGTGATAGATTCTCTTCTCCCTTCTCTGTCTGTCTCCCTGAGTGTCTTTCTCCCTTTCTCAAAATGACATCTCGCATGTGTCTATGTTCGTACACCCTCACGCCGTAAGAAAGTAGATTCTTCTAACACCCAGTAACATAGTTTGCTTCCAGTTTCCCTCTATTGGGCCATTCATGAAGACAGAAAGAAAGAAGGAGAAAAGCGTTTCTAAACGGCCTCGGACCTTGTTCATTAGCCCGTGGAGACGGAGGGACAGGGTGGCTAGGGACCAGTCTGTTGACTTTGGCCACACGACAGCCCACAACGTGCAGACACAGGCACAGAAATGAATGATACCGGCGGGACAATGACTCAGATCTTCCCTGCACGCGATGTCCTCTCTGTGTTATGGGGGTGGGGGGTGGGGGAGGGGTAAGGATGGACATGGGGGCTGGGGGGTGGGGGTGGGGTGTTGTGGGAAGGTGGTGGTGATGTTGGGAAGGAACTAGACCAGTGGATTCCATGGAGTGGAGGAAAAAAGTCTGGGGAGGAGTTCATGGCTTCCATCAACACTGGGACTGTCCGTTTCTGTTGATTGACGTATCAGGTCTGACTGCCTGCCTTCTTCTTCTTTTTCTTCTTCTTCTTCTCTCTCTCTCTTTCTTTCTGTGGTGTGTGGGTGTGGGTGTGTGTATGTGTGTGTATCTCTGGCTCTCTCCCTCCTCACACACACACACACACACACACACACACACACACACACACACACACACACACACACACACATGTCTGTAAAAAGGAAGATGATTACCCAAACATGTTTTTGATATCAGAGAACAATTGACAAAGACAGAGGATGTTGCTTCGAAGACAGTATACAGCTGTATCCTGAAAACCAAGGTAGTTGATAATAAAAGGCCACTTCCAAGCACCACACAGGATCGGATTCTGCAGACAGGTGTGGCCACCAGCCCTGTTTTCTGTCAAACCTTCCTCGGCAGCCAGTGGGTGGAGGGATGGGGGACATTGTCAGTGACTACAGGCAGTGGGTGAAGGGATGGGGGACATTGTCAGTGACTACAGGCAGTGGGTGAATGGATGGGGGACATTGTCAGTGACTACAGACAGTGGGTGAATGGACGGGGGACATTGTCAGTGACTACAGGCAGTGGGTGAAGGGGATGGGGGACATTGTCAGTGACTACAGGCAGTGGGTGAAGGGATGGGGGACATTGTCAGTGACTACAGGCAGTGGGTGAAGGGGATGGGGGACATTGTCAGTGACTACAGGCAGTGGGTGGAAGGGATGGGGGACATTGTCAGTGACTACAGGCAGTGGGTGAAGGGATGGGGGACATTGTCAGTGACTACAGGCAGTGGGTGAAGGGGATGGGGGACATTGTCAGTGACTACATGCAGTGGGTGAAGGGATGGTGGACATTGTCAGTGACTACAGGCAGTGGGTGAAGGGGATGGGGGACATTGTCAGTGACTACAGACAGTGGGTGAAGGGATGGTGGACATTGTCAGTGACTACAGGCAGTGGGTGAAGGGATGGGGGACATTGTCAGTGACTACAGACAGTGGGTGAAGGAATGGGGGACATTGTCAGTGACTACAGGCAGTGGATGGAAGGGATGGGGGACATTGTCAGTGACTACAGGCAGTGGGTGAAGGGATGGGGGACATTGTCAGTGACTACAGGCAGTGGGTGAAGGGATGGGGGACATTGTCAGTGACTACAGGCAGTGGGTGAAGGGATGGGGGACATTGTCAGTGACTACAGGCAGTGGGTGGAGGGGATGGGGGACATTGTCAGTGACTACAGACAGTGGGTGAATGGATGGGGGACATTGTCAGTGACTACAGGCAGTGGGTGGAGGGGATGGGGGACATTGTCAGTGACTACAGACAGTGGGTGAAGGGATGGGGGACATTGTCAGTGACTACAGGCAGTGGGTGGAGGGGATGGGGGACATTGTCAGTGACTACATGCAGTGGGTGAAGGGGATGGTGGACATTGTCAGTGACTACAGGCAGTGGGTGAATGGATGGGGGACATTGTCAGTGACTACATGCAGTGGGTGAAGGGATGGGGGACATTGTCAGTGACTACAGGCAGTGGGTGAAGGGATGGGGGACATTGTCAGTGACTACAGACAGTGGGTAGATGGGATGGGGGACATTGTCAGTGACTACAGGCAGTGGGTGGAAGGGATGGGGGGACATTGTCAGTGACTACAGGCAGCGGGTGAAGGGATGGGGGACATTGTCAGTGACTACAGGCAGTGGGTGGAAGGGATGGGGGACATTGTCAGTGACTACAGACAGTGGGTGAAGGGGATGGGGGACATTGTCAGTGACTACAGGCAGTGGGTGAAGGGATGGGGGACATTGTCAGTGACTACAGGCAGTGGGTGAAGGGGATGGGGGACATTGTCAGTGACTACAGGCAGTGGGTGAAGGGATGGGGGACATTGTCAGTGACTACAGGCAGTGGATGGAAGGGATAGGGGACATTGTCAGTGACTACAGGCAGTGGGTGGGTGGAGGGGATGGGGGACATTGTCACTGACTAAAGGCATTGGGTGGGTGGAGGGGATGGGGGACATTGTCAGTGACTACAGGCAGTGGGTAGAGGGGATGGGGGACATTGTCAGTGACTACAGGCAGTGGGTGAAGGGATGGGGGACAATGTCAGTGACTACAGGCAGTGGGTGGATAGAGGGGATGTGGAACATTGTCAGTGACTACAGGCAGTGGGTGAAGGGGATGGGGGACATTGTCAGTGACTACAGGCAGTTGGTGAAGGGATGGGGGACATTGTCAGTGACTACAGGCAGTTGGTGAAGGGATGGGGGGACATTGTCAGTGACTACAGGCAGTTGGTGAAGGGATGGGGGACATATTCAGTGACTACAGGCAGTGGGTGAAGGGATGGGGGACATTGTCAGTGACTACAGACAGTGGGTGGAGGGGATGGGGGACGTTGTCAGTGACTACAGGCAGTGGGTGAAGGGATTGGGTCCATTGTCAGTGACTACAGGCAGTGGGTGGGTGGAGGGGATGGGGGACATTGTCAGTGACTACAGGCAGTGGGTGGGTGGAGGGGATGGTGGACTTTGTCAGTGACTACAGGCAGTGGGTGGGTGGAGGGGATGGGGGACTTTGTCAGTGACTACAGGCAGTGGGTGGGTGGAGGGGATGGTGGACTTTGTCAGTGACTACAGGCAGTGGGTGGGTGGAGGGGATGGGGGACATTGTCAGTGACTACAGGCAGTGGGTGGGTGGAGGGGATGGTGGACTTTGTCAGTGACTACAGGCAGTGGGTGGGTGGAGGGGATGGGGGACATTGTCAGTGACTACAGGCAGTGGGTGAAGGGATGGGGGGACATTGTCAGTGACTACAGGCAGTGGGTGGAAGGGATGGGGGGACATTGTCAGTGACTACAGGCAGTGGGTGAAGGTATGGGGAACATTGTCAGTGACTACAGGCAGTGGGTGGAAGGGATGGGGGACATTGTCAGTGACTACAGGCAGTGGGTGAAGGGATGGGGGACATTGTCAGTGACTACAGGCAGTGGGTGGAAGGGATGGGGGGACATTGTCAGTGACTACAGGCAGTGGGTGGAAGGGATGGGGGGACATTGTCAGTGACTACAGGCAGTGGGTGGAAGGGATGGGGGACATTGTCAGTGACTACAGGCAGTGGGTGGAGGGATGGAGGACATTGTCAGTGACTACGGACAGTGGGTAGAGGGGATGGGGGACATTGTCAGTGACTACAGGCAGTGGGTGGAGAGCATGGGGGACATTGTCAGTGACTACAGGCAGTGGGTGAAGGGGATGGGGGACATTGTCATTGACTACAGGCAGTGGGTGAAGGGATGGGGGACATTGTCAGTGACTACAGGCAGTGGGTGAAGGGGATGGGGGACATTGTCATTGACTACAGGCAGTGGGTGAAGGGATGGGGGACATTGTCAGTGACTACAGGCAGTGGGTGGAGGGGATGGGGGACATTGTCAGTGACTACAGGCAGTGCGTGAAGGGGATGGGGGACATTGTCAGTGACTACAGGCAGTGGGTGAAGGGATGGGGGACATTGTCAGTGACTACAGGCAGTGGGTGGAGGGATGGGGGACATTGTCAGTGACTACAGGCAGTGGGTGAAGGGATGGGGGACATTGTCAGTGACTACAGGCAGTGGGTGAAGGGATGGGGGACATTGTCAGTGACTACAGGCAGTGGGTGGGTGGAGGTGATGGGGGACATTGTCAGTGACTACAGGCAGTGGGTGGAGGGGATGGGGGACATTGTCAGTGACTACAGACAGTGGGTGAAGGGATGGGGGACATTGTCAGTGACTACAGTCAGTGGGTAGAGGGGATGGGGGACATTGTCAGTGACTACAGGCAGTGGGTGAAGGGATGGTGGACATTGTCAGTGACTACAGGCAGTGGGTGAAGGGATGGGGGACATTGTCAGTGACTACAGACAGTGGGTGAAGGGGATGGGGGACATTGTCAGTGACTACAGGCAGTGGGTGAAGGGATGGGGGACATTGTCAGTGACTACAGGCAGTGGGTGAAGGGATGGGGGACATTGTCAGTGACTACAGGCAGTGGGTGAAGGGATGGGGGACATTGTCAGTGACTACAGGCAGTGGTGTTGAGTGGGACAGCTGGGGAGGAGGGAACAGTATGTGAATGAGCATGCTAACATGGGGACAAAGGCACGAGACAGTGTGCAGAAAGTCTGTTAGAAGTTTTCTGAAGAAGTGGGCTGTTGTTATTTGGTTCATGTGGATCTCACGCAATTGGCTGATGTATGTACTGGATTCCACTCTTGACGCGGTCTTTTTTTTTTTTTTTTTTTTTTTTTACTTTCGGTGTGCGTTTCTGTCTCTATCTGTCTGTATCTGACAGCCAGTGTCTTTTTCTATCCGTCTATGTCTGTCTGTCTGTCCTCTTCTGTCTTTTCAAGTTCTTTGTCTCTCTATGTTTCCATGTCCCTCTCCCACTCTCTCTCTTTCTCCGCATGTGCGTGTGAGTGTATGTTTGTAGGTATGTGTGAATTATCTCTGTCTGTATGTATGTGTGTTTGAGTGTGTGTGTTTGAGATGAACATCCATGTTATCTGTCTTGAAAATAATGCGAAACAAACAGGGGTCAATATCAGAAAAGTTATGACAGTTGACAAGGATGGAAGATTATGTGCTGGACGCTCTTTCCTTCACGCCAGCAGGCTCCGAAGAAACGCCGAGGACTGGCGCCATCACCGGATCTAATCAGTAGGCTTCTGTCACAGTAGGGAAAAGGGTGGGCGTGAGAGGAGATGCAGGCTGCGTTGTGTGTAAATAGGGCATCAGCGGTTCTTGCGTTGTGTGTAAATAGGGCATCAGCGGTTCTTGCGTTGTGTGTAAATAGGGCATCAACGGTTCTTGCGTTGTGTGTAAATAGGGCATCAGCGGTTCTTGCGTTGTGTGTAAATAGGGCATCAGCGGTTCTTGCGTTGTGTGTAAATAGGGCATCAACGATTCTTGCGTTGTGTGTAAATAGGGCATCAACGGTTCTTGCGTTGTGTGTAAATAGGGCATCAGCGGTTCTTGCGTTGTGTGTAAATAGGGCATCAGCGGTTCTTGCGTTGTGTGTAAATAGGGCATCAGCGGTTCTTGAAGACTGGATGGGTGATGTTTCTTCAGGAATTTATTCTGGTCAAGCGTTGTGATCTCTTTGATTCTGTTTTTTTCTGTCAGTCCGTGTGTCTCTCTTCCCCCCCCCCCCCCCCCACTCTCTCTCTCTCTCTCTGTGCCCGCTCTGTCTCTCTCTTTCTCTTTCTCCATAAAGTGATTTTATTAACGTATCATCTGGTGGGCAGTTAATGAGGGATATGGAAATATACAAAGATGAAAAATATGCTGTATTTGTATAAAAATCATTTATGATAAACTTTGAGTAAAGTAATGTATCTCTCCTGGGTACGGTTTCTTGGGTCCCTGCTGTACGACTGCAGTCTGCGCCTGACGTTCGTGACACAGCAAACCTGACCATGCAGGCTTTGGGTTTGGCGTGGTCTGTTTCACCAGTTCGTGATTTCATACTGCACAAAGCGTTTCAAAATGGGCTGCGGCACGGTTCACAGCCTTCACAGACAGGGTAGTCAGAACTATCAGGGACAACTGTGCTAACTTTGGCTACTCAGTCAGTCAGTCATTGGCACAGTAACCAATGATAGTGGGGGGGGGGGGGGAAGGACGACAATGACTGACACTCTGATTTCTCTCATTCGATGTTCGGTCTGTCGAAGTATTATGGGGTTGGGGGGTATAGGGGCTGGGCGGGGGCGCATTGATGACGTTGGAATGTAGGTGGGAAGTGTAGGGATGTCCGTGGGTAATTGGCCTCATCAATGCTGGGACAGTTCCGCGTCTGCTACTTGTCTGATCAGGTCTTTGTCCCCCCCCCCCTCCCGCCCCCCTACGCCCCCCACTTATTCATCTCTCCGTATCTCATCTCATATCTCTTTGACTCTCTCTGTCTGTGTCTGTCTGTCTGTCTGTCTGTCTGTCTCTCTCTCTCTCTCTCTCTCCGAGTCCGACTCTCTCTTGATGTCATAATAGGAGAGAAACTACAAGGGAAAAGGGGAACAACATTACTGAATTAAAGAACGCATAAACAGTTAATCCTCGGCTGTCCGACATCTTTGCTGTCCCGCTTTACTAACTGGATTAGTGTTTCATGTGTTTCTCCCACTTTATTTCATTGTTACATTTCAAAGAAAAGACATGAGTTAATCCTTAATGTTAATATAATAATGATGATGATAATAAATATGATAATAATAATAATCATTGGTAGTCCTAGAACCGTTGGGCATTGACTGGTATTTGTATGATAATTATATGTATATATATATATATATATATATATATATATATATGTGTGTGTGTGTGTGTGTGTGTGTGTGTGTGTGTGTGTGTGTTGGAATAAAGGTCACACTAATAGAACAATGAATGCACGTTTCAGCAGACGACATTGTTTTGTTTTTCCTTCTTTTTTTTTCTTGTGTGTGGGGTGTGTGGCGGTGGGGGAGGCGGCTGTGTAATAACATGTGCGCGCATGTGTGAGTGTTTGTGTGTGCGCGCACGCAACGGTATCGGCGTGTGTGCGTATGTGCTTGTATGCGTGTCTGTATGCATATGTCTGTGTGTTGTCATCCAAAACGTTCCTGTAATAGCATTCTGCGTTTGTCCAGTTACTCTTTGATCAAGAAGTGCCCTGGACAGCCGCGGTCAAGGCGATGATGACCATACCGCGTGTAGAGAGAGGTCAGTTTCAGTTTCAGTTTCAGTAGCTCAAGGTGGCGTCACTGCGTTCGGACAAATCCATATACGCTACACCACATCTGCCAAGCAGATGCCTGACCAGCAGCATAACCCAACGCGAAAAAAAAGAAGAAAAAAAAAAATATATATATATAAAGAACTACTACTAATAATCATAATATGTATAAGGCGCAAAAACTCGATGAAGTCAACTGTAAACGTACAAAAAAATAAATAAATAAATAATAAGGTAAATAAATAAATAAATGAATAATAATAATTTTTTTTTTTAATTTAAAAAAAAAAAAATAATAATAAGGTCAGTGATAGCGGAGGGACGGTGGCTGACAATTGATGTCACAAGACACCTGATGAGAGAGGATGGGGGTAGTGATGCTTGGGAGTTATTGAGGGGTGTGGGGGAAGGGCGTTAGAGAAAGGTGGTAGGTGCCAGCGTGTGGTCAGAAATACTGTGGCGAGTAATTGGCTTCATCAGTTCTGTGTCTGCTAGTGATCTTACCAGTGCTCTCTTTGTGTCTGCGTCTGTCTCTTTGTCTCTGTCTCTCTATATCTCTCTGTGTGTATGTCTCTCTGTCTGTCTGTCTGTCTGTCTGTCTGTCTGCCTGTCTGTCTCTTTGTCTCTGTCTCTCTATATCTCTCTGTGTGTATGTCTCTCTGTCTGTCTGTCTGTCTGTCTGTCTGCCTGTCTGTCTCTTTGTCTCTGTCTCTCTATATCTCTCTGTGTGTATGTCTCTCTGTCTGTCTGTCTGTCTGTCTGTCTGTCTCTCTTATGTCCAGGGCTGTATGAAAAAACAAACAAACATGTGTACTTGCTTATCTCATTACCCTGGTAAAATAGAATTTAGTTTCGTTTCGTTTCGTTTCGTTTCGTTTCTCTCTCTCTGGGTTGTACTCAACAACACCAAATATACTACTACTACTACTACTACTACTACTACTACTACCACTACTACCACAACTATGTTACGATTACTTCTACTGTGACTGCTACTAGTAATTATTACTACTACAGCTGCTAAAAGTAGAAGTAGTTGTTGTTTTTGCAGTAGTAGTTGTACTCGTAGCAGTAGTTGTACTCCACCCCATCACCGGAGAACTACTTTCTTCCATTATCTTTGCATAATGAAACAAAACATTATCATCCATTTGGTCTATATATAGATTTCGCTTACGCTTTTTTGATTTGATAAAGCATAGAAGCATTAATGTACCCTGCATGCATCGCGCCAAAACAACAAATAAAATAAACAAAGATGGCTGCCCCAAGCGGAGGTGTTGGGAGCAAGTCCCATCCGCACATCCATCTAAGCCCTCGCCAGAAAAATGGATGCACGTGGGAGACCGAGCCAGCGGAGGGCAGCCCCGGAATGGAGCCTCGGAGCGGGATGGGCCAACAGGGATCACACTGCTGGGAGATGGACGAGGGGGATTAGCTGCCGACAAACAATGAATCAGTATATTTTAATCTGTGTCTGTCCGCCTCGGACTGTCTCCCTGTCTATATCTATTTCTCTATCTTTATCTATCTCTTTCGCAGTTTCCGTCTGTCTGTCTGACTGTCTGTCTCCTCCTCTCTTTCTTTTCTCCGTCTGTCTGTCTCGTCTTTTTCGTTGTCTGTCTCTGTCTCTCTCTGTCTCTCTTTCTTTCTCTCTGAGCCGATTTGTTTATTTGTCCGAATGGCTTCTCTGTCTGCTGAATGAATAGATGCGTGTTTGCACGAATCAGAGAGCACGAGAGAGAATACGAGAATACGAATGGTTTGTTCAGCAAAGGCCTTTGCCCCCTGTGAAGCGGTTTGTGCAGACACCTTCATTTTTGTCCCAAAGAATGATCACATCAGCGCGATTTCTCTTTCTTTAAACGCTTTATACAAATAAAGACATATTTCAGACAGTATCAGCATTTGAAGATTACATCAGTTACTTCAGTCTATAGCCATTTGTGTGTTTAGTACATTTAGGGGCAATATATATATATATATATATATATATATATATATATATATATATATTTCTAACAGTTTCTAGAAATGGACAATACAGAAGAAAATGCATTTCATCTTCTTTAGTTACTTTACAAAGGGGACATATTAAATCTGAGATATTCCCAAACGAAATCTGAGCACGAGAGAGAGAGACAGACAGACAGACTGACAGACAGAGACGGAGAGAGAAACACACACACACCCTACCCCAACCCTCATCACAATCACACACACACACACACACACACACACACACACACACACACACACACACACACACACACACACACAGAATGACAATGATTAGTTTAGATTGATGAATGTACTGGCTTACAGAGATAGAGATACAGAGATTACAATGTCTTGGAGAAGAGACAGACATACAGACAGACACAGAATGCAGTTTGCACAAACAGCGATCGTGATGCTCGGAATTCGTTTGCCGTTTCCGCTGAGAGGAAGAATCAACAGTTCTTGTTACTTCTATCTCTGTATATCTATGTTTCTTGTGTCTCTGTCTCTGTGCTTCTGTCTGTCTGTCTATCTCTCTATCTCTGTCTGTCTGTCTGTCTCTGTCTCAGTGCTTCTGTCTGTCTCTCTGTTCTGTCTCTGTCTCTGTCTGTCTGTCTGTCTGTCTCTCTCTCTCTCTCTCTCTCTCTCTCTCTCTCTCTCTCTCTCCCTCTCTCTCTGTGCCGAATTCCGATCACTAACTCTCCATGCTCATAACATTTTACGTGAGTTAGAGATGATGATGAAGAGCTGATATATGATGAAGACTTGATGACATATATCACGAAGAGTTCATATATCAAAAAGAGTTGCTGTGTGGGCGCCACGTTCTACCATAACGTGACAGGCCAGACTTGCCTTTTCGTGTGGTGTGGTGTGGTGTGGTGTGTGTGTGTGTGTGTGTGTGGTGTGTGTGTGTGTGTGTGTGTGTAAGTTATGGGCAACGAGAAAAAAACGTCATTAATACATGACATACACCAAAGCCCCTCTTTATCTCATTAACACTGCTAATAGGAAGCATGTCCGTTCTGGCTCAGGCAATGAAAAATATCTGTTTCATTTTTTCCCTCATCACGATGCCCTGTCACAGACCCATCAGTCAGTCAGTCGCAGGGCACGTGATGTCCCCGGCACTTAGCTCCCTGTAATATGTACGACAGCTCGTGCATCACCCATTCTGATCATGTCCGTGCAATCTGCAGGCCTTGTTGGCCGTGATCGAGTGATTCAGTGAAGTGTGTTGGGGAAACTTGTGCTGAGGCTCTTGCCACGAACTCGTAAAGGCATGTGTCAGGGAATCGACCGCTTGTTTGGGTACTCTGTGTGTGTGTGTGTGTGTGTGTGTGTGATGAGGGTTGGGGTAGGGAGGGGGCTCACATGTTTATAACTTGGAGCAGTGTGGCGTCGTGAGAGAGAAAGAGAGACGGATACACAGAGAACACCGAACACTGAACTGTTTAATGTCATTAGCTGTAAAGCTCTAGTGACATAGTAGGTACTAGTCAGAACAAAATGGTGCAAAACAGATGAAATGGAACAGAAAGGAAAAAAAAACAGAATTGAAGATGATGATTTATTAACATTTTTATACTGCCAGAGCCTACGATTAAAGATATTTAGCCAGTAAATAGAACTGAAACAACGTGAACTAATAAGAGATTTGCGACACTTTGGCACTTTGTCGTTGGCTTACAGTACTTGTGACGGGGGGGGGGGGGGGGTAATGTGCCTTTTTTCTCCAGTCGTTCGTCTCCAAGGTTTGGACAGTACACAGAAAACAAAGTACATATAAATCATATAATAAATATTTACGCATGTAACATCGACACACATCATTTCAATACAAACATATCCTAAAGAACTTATAAATCATGAAGTAATTATTATGATGCCTGAATATCAAAAACCATCATATCAATCAGAGACAAAGAGAGAGAGACAGACAGACAGACAGAGAGAAGAGGGAGAGAGGAAGAGAGAGAGAGAGAGAGAGAGAGAGAGAGAGAGAGAGAGAGAGAGAGAAATCACAATTAAACAAAAGAAGACAGTACCCGCCCGGGAAAAGAATGCGGATGGCAGGGGTGTTTAGAAACGGAAGGGAAAAGAACGTAGAACAAACAAACAAAAAAGAGGAAAGGTTGCTGAGATGAAGTGGGAGATCCACGGAAGACGACGGGGATGAAACATGAACACGTGCACATGAAAGCACGCGCAATCCTTTGGCGACGAAACCTGCCGAGGGAACGCCTACCGTTTTTTGCTGCCAGAGATTGCAGTGCGATAGGCAAGTCATCACCAGATCCAACAGGCAGACAAGAGAAGACGACCCTGCATCCAGCCAACAATTGTTTTAACGCCGATGTGGCTCCAAGGGGCGTTCAGCTGGGCCACCATGTTCGTGAAGCAAAAAGTGCAAGCAGCGATGGCGACCAGGAAGTAGTTTCAAGTTGATTAAAGCGTACGGACTGATACATATTAGCTACACCATATCTGCGTTAAAAACAACAGCAACAACATATGCCTGACCAATGCATTAGCCCAGCGTGCTGGTAAGGCATTGAGGGCCTACCCTAGGTTTGTGTGGCAGCTAGGAAGCAGTAGTAGCAGTAGTAGTAGTAGTAGTAGTAGTTGTAGTGATGGTGGTAGTAGTAATAAGAACAATAGTTACAGTGATGATTGCAGCTAGTAGCAGTAACAGTACTAGCAGCAAAAACTGAATTGCCGTGTATTCTTTCACGAGCGATAAGTGTATGGGTTCACCGTCTGATCGGAAAGGCAAATTCCGAGACTACATCTCAAGGTCTGATGAAGGGAGCGGGGAGTTAAAACTCCGATGCAAAATGCTTTGTTCTTTGTGTTTGGCGCTCAAGTGGACCCCGCTGTGTTGTAAGGTTGGCATCTTTGATAACTGGCGTGACGTCACGTCGTGCTAAGTGGGCCCCGCTGTGCTGTAATGCTGGCATCGTTGATAACTGGCGTGACGTCACGTCGTGCTAAGTGGGCCCCGCTGTGCTGTAATGCTGGCATCGTTGATAACTGGCGTGACGTCACGTCGTGCTAAGTGGGCCCCGCTGTGCTGTAATGCTGGCATCGTTGATAACTGGCGTGACGTCACGTCGTGCTAAGTGGGCCCCGCTGTGCTGTAATGCTGGCATCGTTGATAACTGGCGTGACGTCACGTCGTGCTAAGTGGGCCCCGCTGTGCTGTAATGCTGGCATCGTTGATAACTGGCGTGACGTCACGTCGTGCTAAGTGGGCCCCGCTGTGCTGTAATGCTAGCATCGTTGATAACTGGCGTGACGTCACGTCGTGCTAAGTGGGCCCCGCTGTGCTGTAATGCTGGCATCGTTGATAACTGGCGTGACGTCACGTCGTGCTAAGTGGGCCCCGCTGTGCTGTAATGCTGGCATCGTTGATAACTGGCGTGACGTCACGTCGTGCTAAGTGGGCCCCGCTGTGCTGTAATGCCGGCGTCACTCCACGTTGTGCTGATGCTGAACTGTCAGGCGCTCTTCCTCAAACAGAGCTGTTTGGCCTGCCGTGCTGTCAGGTCCACGCAGAGAGGAGCTTCTTCAGCTGCTGGCAGTCAGAATGGAGACCCAGGGAACTGGAGTGATGTCTTTCCACGAGAGTTCTGACGTTCTCGTCAAGGCTGAGGGCATCCGATCTAGGAGACGTGAACGAGCGTATGTGCACAAATGCCGGTGTTTTGTTGTTGTTATGTCTGACTTTTACGAATGTGGAAAGGGAGTTATGGTGCAAAAATGGCGAGATTTTCTGTTGTGAAGATAGAGTTATGTTGTGGGAAGGGAGGTGTGGAGAGTGAAGGAGGGAGGAGGGCAGGCAGGTGAGGGAGAATGGAGGTGGGTGATGACGGGAGAAGGGGTGATGGAGTAAAATGTACGGATTTACAGCAAGGAAATTTGAACCTCCAGTGAATTCCGTTTTATGCTGTGCAATCCAGTGTAATGTATGTATGTATGTATGAACCTCCAGTGAATTTAGTTTCATGCAGTGTAATCCAGTGTAATGTATGTATGTGTGTATGTATGTATGAACCTTCAGTGAATTTAGTTGCATGCTGTGCAATCCAATGTAATGTATGTATATGTGTAGCACCTGCGCCCGTTTTTGTTGTTTTTTTCTGTTGTTGGTGGTGTAGGTTATGTTGTTTTTGTTTTCTTTATTTTGTTTGTTTATTTGTTTGTTTGTTTGAATAACATTTGAATAAGTATTCTTTGGCTTCAGTGTTTGGCAGATGTCCTGTTGAGCCCTTAAAGCTGCAACGACGGTGACGACAGAAATGACGATGATGGCAACGATGATGATGATGAGGATGCTGAGAGCTGTGACGATGATAACAGCGATGGTGCCGGTGATGATGATGATGACGACGAGGACGATAACGATGATGATGATATGGAAAATGGAAAATATGAGGAAAAGCTTTCAGGCAGACTTCAGGATAAAACCTCTGGAGAGGATAGGAAAATGTGAAGGAGAGGTGTAGACGAAGGGAGGTGAAAGGGGAGGGGGTGGTGGTGGTGGTTTGTAGGTGTTGGGGAGTGGGAGCGGTGGGGTTGAGGGGAGGATGCAATTTTGAAAGTGTCGCTTCATCACGCCATCCTACTATGTCCTTCTGTTTACTTCGTCTTCTTCTTCTTCGTCGTCGTCGTCGTCGTCTATTGTTCTACTGGCGTTGCTTAAGAGGTTTTGGACAGTGTTTCAGCTCTAGCGGCGAGGGTAACACATAAGACAATGGTTTGGGATGACGGGGAAGGCCAGAAGAGCAGTTCACTGAAGGTCAGGGGTTCGGGTAATGGATTGTGTCCATCACCGAGCTTTAAAAGCTTTCTTCTTAGAAAAAGCCCCGCGATGCTCGATGAAAGAAGAGAGAGAGAGAGAGAGAGAGAGAGAGAGAGAGAGAGAGAGAGAGAGAGAGAGAGATTAAAGAAGTGGAATCCCTCTGGGTTTTAAAAACAAATTTTTATCAGTTTGAACAGTTTATAAAATTAAAGTACTGTACTTTTCATATACCGGCGATCATAGATCCTACGTAAGTCCGTAGGCCTTCATTACAAGTGAGGGTGCGTGAGGGTGCGTGCGAGTGTACGTGTGTGTTTGTGTATTAGCAAAGCAGTAAACAGACGCGGTGGAGTGGAAAAAGACAGTGTTGAATAAAGCAATGCCAGGACACAGAAGGAAGGGACAGAAGCGGAGAGACAGAGAGAGATGCACGGGGTCCCATGCCACGAGGGGCTGGTGGCGTTGAGGAGGTTGGAGGTGTGCTAATGAAGTGAGAAGAGGTGTGGATGGAGACCCTAGCCTGTGGACTCGGTTAATTGCTTTTAGCTGAAGATGAACCTCTCATGGGTGGTGTGTGTGTGTGGTGGAGAACTGTAAAGGCTTGCTTGTCTCACCTAGAGAATGAGGGAGGAGGGGAAGGGGGAGAGGCTGGAGAGAGAGAGATAGTGTGTGTGTGTGTGTGTGTGTGTGTGTGTGTGTGTGTGTGTCTGTGTGTGTGTGTGAGCCTGTGTGTCTGTGTTTCTGTGTGTGTGTGTGAAGAAGATGAAATGCCGTTGATCAAGCACACGCACACACACACACACACACACACACACACACACACACGCGCGCGCGCGCGCGCGCACGTAGTCGTGTTGACGTACGCTCGAACGCACGCACACGCACTTTCATGCGCGTGCTCGAGTGCACACGCACGCACTCACACACCCATACCAGCACACACGCACACCACGTCCCACACGTACCCACAAAGACAATTCACACACACACACACACACACACAACCCTCACAGACCCGCCACGGACTTGTGTATACATGACCATATGGCAAGAAGCGGAGTGCAGTGCAGTGCAGTGCAGTGCTGTGGAATACTTTTTGTCACGAAAGATTTTTTTGAGTTAAATTCGGGCTGTTCTCCATGGTAAGAGCGCATTGTCTCAGTGCAGCGCTATGACGTATGTGTTCTGTTTTCTGCCTGCAGGTGTATCTTTTCTATCACCACGAAGCATTTCCCCTGCATAATTACATCAAGCAAGACAAGAAGTTTATTTCACTCACAAATCTGTTGTGACAATAAGTAACTAGGTAAGTAAGCAAGTAAGTAACTTTCTCCTTAGACCATGTGTGGTGTTCTTCAAAACTATGTTGATTCAACCAAATATTACTTTATCAAATTTGATTCAAGAAGGTTTGATACTTCCCATGTATAAGTTCTGATGTGTGTTGCTGGTGTATACATTGTTAAGACATTTGTAAATAATCGAAGATATCTTTGAAATTGTTTTAACAATCTTAAACTAATATGCTGGCATTCTGGTTTTCACAGTGACAGATAAAGGAAACTTACCATTTTAACCAAATACCATTAAAGATGGGGTGGATTGTCTAAATTTCAAAACTACTTTGTAAAATTTCAGTTGCAATTATTCCACGATATCCAGCTCAGCGTATGCATTCCTTTAAAATATGAGGTTCCAAGTATACAGCGCAAAACAGAACGTCTGCGCCAAACATTACTCTGTCCAGTTCAAAAACTGATAGAAGTTTGGAAGAGGCTGCGGTTTACAATATGGTATTCGTTACGCAGAACAGGGCCAGTTCTGTGCTTAAATCTTTCTTCCGAGGCAGCATACTGTACAAAACAATCCTTCCGTTGCCATAAGTTCTTTAGGTGCGCAAAGTGCATACTGCATATCGGACCAGTTTATCGTCCCATCCGAATGACTAACATCCTTACCACCACTACGGGTCTGTTGGAGGGGGAGTGAAAATCCCAGTCCGTATGTGGGAATCGAACCTGTGCACACTTACTTTGTAGTCGGGCACATTATCACTAGGCCACCGCTCCAAGTTGGACTGGGCAACGCTGCTGTATCATATCCTGTTGGTGTGTGCCTTCATCACATCCATCAGTCACAACTGGCGTCAGACAACATCAATCATTACTGAGCGTGCCGGGTCTCCATCTATGTGTTTGTGATGAGCTGTGTCCACGGTGTCCGCTGGTGTTGGTGGTGGTGGTGGTGTTGGTGGTGGTGGTGGTGTTGATGGTGGTGGTGGTGGTGGTGTTGATGGTGGTGGTGGTGGTGGTGGTGATGGTGGTGGTGGTGGTGATGGTGGTGGTGGTGGTGGTGGTGGTGGTGATGGTGGTGGTGGTGGTGGTATCGGGAGGCGTCAGGGTGATGCCCTGTTCTGATCTTTCATCTCGTGGACCATTATTTTCTCAGAGCTGGTGTATTGTCGGAAATCCAGGCATTGCGTGGTCTGCTGATGCAGCGGAGAGTTGTTCAGTCTTGTTTGATGGGTAGCGCTGTAGGGGTGTCTCTGGGATCACCAATACTATGACCATTACTGTTGGAACACAACTGTAGATCACTTCCCTATTTCGGTACCTTAATGTCCAAATTTTATATTAGTATACTTCGTTATTGTGTATAATTCCTTACCTGTTGTATTGTCAGATATTTCAGGGCGTTTCTGTAGTTAGATATAACACTCCGTTGCCATCTGCTTCATTTGGCTTTCATACATTGGCAACATAGGAAATCGATAGGAAGCACTTCAAAGTCGATATGTTGCATGGCTGGTTCGTGCTCTGATGACAATGTTTCGTGTAATTGAGCGGAAAAAAGTGGCGTTTTGTAGGCCTCGTTAAAGTGTCAGACATGATCTCACTTTTACATGACGAGACGTGGCAAAAGTCTGTCATGCTGTATGTATGTATCAGCAGGCATACTGTCTGAAAAAGAGGAGACATGAAGGATGCAAGGAAGCACACAGTTTCTTTGGCATTTAAGACAGAGTGGTGGAGTGCTCAAGAAGGAAAAACTGGATGTTACGTGCAAAGATTGACAGACAAGAAACGTTCGCTACAGGGGCCTTACAAACCAGGCACGTTTCAAGGACCGGCCCGCCACTTGAGACACTTGAGACCCAGACAAGAGTTTACGGTGGCATGGCCATTGGTGGAAATCCAGTTCGTTTTTGTCTGTTCTTGTACTCGCATACACAAGCACGCGCGTACACGCGAGTGCGCACGGACACACACACACACACACACACACACACGCGCGCGCGCGCACATACACACACACGTGGTTTGCAATGATGGTCTACGACGTTACGTGTAGCCTTTCATCGCCTGTACATGAAAGACAAGTACAGAACTATTTCAGAAAATGGTAAAGCTGAAAGAAACCATATGTATTCCCCTTATTGTTCTGTGAGTTATTGAGAGGTTTTTCTCTCTGTCTTTGTCTGTCTGTCTGTCTCTCTTTTTTTTGTCAGTCTCTGTCTCTCTCCCCCTCTTTCTCTGTCTGTCTGTCTGTCTGTCTCTGTCTGAGCTCTGTCCCTGAACTCTCTCTCTCTCTTCATGTTTCTTTCCCTCATATCCTCCTCCTTCCCCCATACACTCCGTCCATTTTTCTCTTCCTTTTTTTCCTCTCTGTCCCTCTGTCTGTTTCAGTCTTCCTGTGTGTCTGTTTGCCCATCTCTGCCTCTATTTCCCTTTCTCTGGCTGTCTTTTCCTCCCCATGTCTGTCTTTATTTTCCACTTTCTCCCTTCTCTCTCTCTCTCTCTCTCTCTCTCTCTCTCTCTCTCTCTCTCTCTCTCTCTCCCTCTCTCATAGATTTCCAACCCTCTCTCCCCAACCTCCCCCACCTCCCACGCGCAGCCACAATGATCCCAGATTGCCCACGTCAGGTCCCAGTGGCATCGTCAGGATGTCTGCCGCTCATCTTGTGTATCTGACTGAAGGATGTAGACGACCACAACAAAGGTGTCATTAGTGTTCCTGAAACACTGCAGTAGTAGGCTGAAAAAAGGTCAGTAGTCCCGTGGCCTTCGCAGCCTTCGGGCAGTGATTTCATGATCACTGTGTCCAGGGCCCAGTCTTATGCTTCCGCTGTTTTAACCTTTCCCAACCGAAGTCAGGTAACAGATCACACCTGGGTTGAGTGAGGAAACTCGGAGTAAAGTGCCTTTTCCAAGGACTCAACACCATGCTGAAACAGGGCCTCGAACCCTGGTCATTGGTGAACACCGGACCAGGAGTCCAGCGTTGGCGGTGCCTCCCGTGGTGGATATAGCGGTGACAAAAGGGAATCCGCATCACGTGTTTCTTCGGACTGTTTCTGAACCCAAGACGGGTGTATCCCCTGAATACTCATTGGTTTAACAGTTTGGTATATTGCTGTGACAACACTGATGGTAAAAGAAATGTCACCAAAGTTTCCTTTGGGTGGTGATGGTTGGTACCATTGATGTCACAACACACGTGATCCTTTGGACATTTTTTTTTTATTCATGATGTGTGTGTGTGTATGTGTGTGTGCGCGCGCGCGCGTTTTCTGTAATCGACAATGTGTGTATCTCGCACGTAATCCTGGCAGTGTCACAATGGGTACAGTTGCTGTGACACGATGTTTGGTAATGGGTTGTGTTCTTTGTAGTGAATTAAAACACAGTTTGCATACTTCAGTCTTCAGTTTTATTTCTTCTGAACCCTTGTCTGTCTCGTGGTGCCGGTTGTTTGTCACTGTGGGGTGTTATGGGTCTGGCGATGTGAGGAAATGAACCTGATGAGAGAATGTTGGCCTGAGACTGCCCAGACAAATAGTGTTTGCTTCGAAAGAGATTGGTGCTGAAGAAGAGACTGCTTGGCTGAGTTGCAAACGTGACCAGCGTTGAAGGAACAAACTTGAGACTGCTTGCGACTATTTGATTCTGTCTGCGTCTGTCTGTTTGTCTGTCTGTCCCTCTTTCTCTCTTTCCCTCTCTGTCTTTTTTTTCTTTTTCTCCCCCCTCCTCTCCTCCTTCCCACCTCTCATCGACTGGCTACGATGGTCACACATCGGGACCAGTGGTAACGTCAACAGGTCTGCCTCGACAGTCTCATTGTGTGAAGGTCGGCAACAACATAGCCACGGTGATCCGGGAAGACTCTGTTGTAGTTATAGCTGTAACAACACGGTGTCCATCTGTGCTATAGTAGTAATAGCTGTAACAACACGGTGTCCATCTGTGCTATAGTAGTAATAGCTGTAACAACACGGTGCTATAGTAGTAATAGCTGTAACAACACGGTGTCCATCTGTGCTATAGTAGTAATAGCTGTAACAACACGGTGTCCATCTGTGCTATAGTAGTTATAGCTGTAACAACACGGTGTCCATCTGTGCTATAGTAGTTATAGCTGTAACAACACGGTGTCCATCTGTGCTATAGTAGTTATAGCTGTAACAACACGGTGTCCATCTGTGCTATAGTAGTTATAGCTGTAACAACACGGTGTCCATCTGTGCTATAGTAGTAATAGCTGTAACAACACGGTGTCCATCTGTGCTATAGTAGTAATAGCTGTAACAACACGGTGTCCATCTGTGCTATAGTAGTAATAGCTGTAACAACACGGTGTCCATCTGTGCTATAGTAGTAATAGCTGTAACAACACGGTGTCCATCTGTGTGCTATAGTAGTAATAGCTGTAACAACACGGTGCTATAGTAGTAATAGCTGTAACAACACGGTGTCCATCTGTGCTATAGTAGTAATAGCTGTAACAACACGGTGTCCATCTGTGCTATAGTAGTAATAGCTGTAACAACACGGTGTCCATCTGTGCTATAGTAGTAATAGATGTAACAACACGGTGTCCATCTGTGCTATAGTAGTAATAGATGTAACAACACGGTGTCCATCTGTGCTATAGTAGTTATAGCTGTAACAACACGGTGTACATCTGTGCTATAGTAGTAATAGCTGTAACAACACGGTGTCCATCTGTGCTATAGTAGTAATAGCTGTAACAACACGGTGTCCATCTGTGCTATAGTAGTTATAGCTGTAACAACACGGTGTCCATCTGTGCTATAGTAGTTATAGCTGTAACAACACGGTGTCCATCTGTGCTATAGTAGTAATAGCTGTTACAACACGGTGTCCATCTGTGCTATAGTAGTTATAGCTGTAACAACACGGTGTCCATCTGTGCTATAGTAGTTATAGCTGTAACAACACGGTGTCCATCTGTGCTATAGTAGTAATAGCTGTAACAACACGGTGTCCATATGTGCTATAGTAGTAATAGCTGTAACAACACGGTGTCCATCTGTGCTATAGTAGTAATAGCTGTAACAACACGGTGTCCATCTGTGCTATAGTAGTAATAGCTGTAACAACACGGTGTCCATCTGTGCTATAGTAGTAATAGCTGTAACAACACGGTGTCCATCTGTGCTATAGTAGTAATAGCTGTAACAACACGGTGCTATAGTAGTAATAGCTGTAACAACACGGTGTCCATCTGTGCTGTAGTAGTAATAGCTGTAACAACACGGTGTCCATCTGTGCTATAGTAGTAATAGCTGTAACAACACGGTGCTATAGTAGTAATAGCTGTAACAACACGGTGTCCATCTGTGCTATAGTAGTAATAGCTGTAACAACACGGTGTCCATCTGTGCTATAGTAGTAATAGCTGTAACAACACGGTGTCCATCTGTGCTATAGTAGTAATAGATGTAACAACACGGTGTCCATCTGTGCTATAGTAGTTATAGCTGTAACAACACGGTGCTATAGTAGTAATAGATGTAACAACACGGTGTCCATCTGTCCTATAGTAGTAATAGCTGTAACAACACGGTGTCCATCTGTGCTATAGTAGTAATAGCTGTAACAACACGGTGTCCATCTGTGCTATAGTAGTTATAGCTGTAACAACACGGTGTCCATCTGTGCTATAGTAGTAATAGCTGTAACAACACGGTGTCCATCTGTGCTATAGTAGTAATAGCTGTAACAACACGGTGTCCATCTGTGCTATAGTAGTAATAGCTGTTACAACACGGTGTCCATCTGTGCTATAGTAGTTATAGCTGTAACAACACGGTGTCCATCTGTGCTATAGTAGTTATAGCTGTAACAACACGGTGTCCATCTGTGCTATAGTAGTAATAGCTGTAACAACACGGTGTCCATCTGTGCTATAGTAGTAATAGCTGTTACAACACGGTGTCCATCTGTGCTATAGTAGTAATAGCTGTAACAACACGGTGTCCATCTGTGCTATAGTAGTAATAGATGTAACAACACGGTGTCCATCTGTGCTGTAGTAGTAATAGATGTAACAACACGGTGTCCATCTGTGCTATAGCAGTAATAGATGTAACAACACGGTGTCCATCTGTGCTATAGTAGTAATAGCTGTAACAACACGGTGTCCATCTGTGCTATAGTAGTAATAGATGTAACAACACGGTGTCCATCTGTGCTATAGTAGTAATAGCTGTAACAACACGGTGTCCATCTGTGCTATAGTAGTAATAGCTGTAACAACACGGTGCTATAGTAGTAATAGCTGTAACAACACGGTGTCCATCTGTGCTATAGTAGTAATAGCTGTAACAACACGGTGTCCATCTGTGCTATAGTAGTAATAGCTGTAACAGCATGTTGCTATAGTAGTAATAGCTGTAACAACACGGTGTCCATCTGTGCTATAGTAGTAATAGCTGTAACAGCATGTTGCTATAGTAGTAATAGCTGTAATAACACGTTGCTATAGTAGTAGTAGCTGTAACAACACGGTGTCCATCTGTGTTATAGTAATAAAATTTGTAACAACACGGTGTCCATCTGTGCTATAGTAGTAATAGCTGTAACAACACGGTGCTATAGTAGTAATAGCTGTTACAACACGGTGTCCATCTGTGCTATAGTAGTAATAGCTGTAACAACACGGTGTCCATCTGTGCTATAGTAGTAATAGCTGTAACAACACGGTGTCCATCTGTGCTATAGTAGTAATAGCTGTAACAACTCGGTGCTATAGTAGTAATAGCTGTTACAACACGGTGCTGTAGTAGTAATAGTTGTAACAACACGGTGCTATAGTAGTAATAGCTGTTACAACACGGTGTCCATCTGTGCTATAGTAGTAATAGCTGTTACAACACGGTGTCCATCTGTGCTATAGTAGTAATAGCTGTAACAACACGGTGCTATAGTAGTAATATCTGTAACAACACGGTGCTATAGTAGTAATAGCTGTAACAACACGGTGCTATAGTAGTAATAGCTGTAACAACACGGTGTCCATCTGTGCTGTAGTAGTAATAGCTGTAACAACACGGTGTCCATCTGTGCTATAGTAGTAATAGCTGTAACAACACGGTGTCCATCTGTGCTATAGTAGTAATAGCTGTAACAACACGGTGTCCATCTGTGCTGTAGTAGTAATAGATGTAACAACACGGTGTCCATCTGTGCTATAGTAGTAATAGCTGTAACAACACGGTGTCCATCTGTGCTATAGTAGTAATAGCTGTAACAACACGGTGTCCATCTGTGCTATAGTAGTTATAGCTGTAACAACACGGTGTACATCTGTGCTATAGTAGTAATAGCTGTAACAACACGGTGTACATCTGTGCTATAGTAGTTATAGCTGTAACAACACGGTGTCCATCTGTGCTATAGTAGTAATAGCTGTAACAACACGGTGTCCATCTGTGCTATAGTAGTAATAGCTGTAACAACACGGTGTCCATCTGTGCTGTAGTAGTAATAAATGTAACAACACGGTGTACATCTGTGCTATAGTAGTTATAGCTGTAACAACACGGTGTCCATCTGTGCTGTAGTAGTAATAGCTGTAACAACACGGTGCTATAGTAGTAATAGCTGTAACAACACGGTGTCCATGTGTGCTGTAGTAGTAATAGATGTAACAACACGGTGCTATAGTAGTAATAGCTGTAACAACACGGTGTCCATGTGTGCTGTAGTAGTAATAGATGTAACAACACGGTGCTATAGTAGTAATAGATGTAACAACACGGTGTCCATCAGTGCTGTAGTAGTAATAGCTGTAACAACATGGTGTCCATCTGTGCTATAGTAGTAATAGCTGTAACAACACGGTGTCCATCTGTGCTATAGTAGTAATAGCTGTAACAACACGGTGTCCATCTGTGCTGTAGTAGTAATAGATGTAACAACACGGTGCTATAGTAGTAATAGCTGTAACAACACGGTGTCCATCAGTGCTGTA
>NC_134880.1:34308803-34311303 GCF_041734735.1 Babylonia areolata
CTCAGCCACTGTAATGACCACCACTCATAACCACAGTTATTGTCTTGCACGTGAACTTCCATTTTTTACGATGAAACCCCACAGATATCGTTTATGAACGGCTGAATAACTGTCATTTTGGGGCTGAAAGTGGATTTTCTAACACAGTCTTCGCTGTTTTTGTTTGTAATGAGTGGTCATTCACAGACCAAATGCACCCAGCTTACTCTTAATTCTCTCCATACGAACGGCGAAAGAGACAACGTTAACAGCGTTTCATCCCAATTACCATCATCAAAATATTGCAAGCGGAACGCTCTTATACTGAAGAGGTGAATGTTGACAAAGATTACCACAGTTCTGACGACGGAAGCTAAAGGTTGGGTCATTCAGACATCCACTGGACATCCGAGGGGTCTGTGTAGAGGAGAAGAGAGGACTGGCCGTACTGAGTGAGTTAACTATCTGTCGATGTTTTTAACATTCACGCTTTTACGAAGTGTCCTGGGTTTTTCTGCGAAGTATGTACCTTCCGCGTTTTGATCACAGGATTGGGCGCTTTTAATACTTTATCATTCTTCTTCTTCGTTTCATTTTCTGTTATTATTAGTATTAGCAGTAGTAGTATTGTTGTTATAATACATTATATGATCATTGTTATTATCATTATGGATGCCTGAACGTATCAGTCGTGTAATCGTATCAGTCACTCAACGCAGCCGCACAGTTGTACACGGCAGTGGATCATGGCCATAGTGCATGACGTCGCCTGGCGTTATACACCATGCGCGGGGCGAGCGTGAAAGTCTTCTCAGCAGCAGCAGCTGTAGAGATGCCGCCCGCTGCCTCCCCTCATCCCCGCCATCCTGTGTAGTTGCTTCAGGCATTGGGGTTGTAATAATGGTGCTAATTGGTAAGCTACGTTTTGTTGGCAGACTGTGAACTTCAAGAAACACGGGGCTTTTTGATGTCTGGGGGAGTGGGAGTGGGTGTGTGTGTGTGTGTGTGTGTGTGTGTGTGTGTGTCGTTTTGTATGTGTGTGAATGTGTGTGTGTGTGAGAGAGAGAGAGCGTGCGTCGCTCTCTCTCTCTCTCTGTGCCTGTCTCTCAGTAAACCGGACAGTCACAGTCGCACATTGCTCAGACATTTATGAGTTCTTAGAAATTGTGTAAATGTCGGAGTTGGGGATGTTACTGTTATCTTAAGATTTTCAGCAGCGCAAGGTGAATTGTATCAAACAATATTGGGCTATCAAAGTGCATATCACGGCCATTCGATATGGAACACAGATTTTTTTTAAACCCTTTCTACTGCCTGTGAATTTGTTAGACTTATCTGAACATCGGCAAGCAAAGTACATATCACGGCCATTCGATATGGAACACAGATTTTTTAAAACCCTTTCTACTGCCCGAAAATTTGTTACTTATCTTAACATTGGCAAAACTAATATGGATAAGCTTTTACTCTGCTTTGGTGCAAATGAACTAAAAGCATACATAGCATACATATGTTTCGGAAAAAAAAGTCCCATGATATTGTAGCATAATTCAGTGAGGACGAATTATATGTATTAACAGTCTGATTGTTATTTGATGATCAAAGAAAAATATATATGCAAACAAGACAACACGCAAAATGTCAAAAATGCAAAAGAAAGTGCAAATTGTCAACAACAAAAAAAGTATTTCCCTGACTGTTCCAAAGCGAAATCTACACTGTGACCAGGGATATCGACATGTTGATGCACAACGCTTTTATGAACACAAAAGAGAGCAGCACAATCAGATCTGAGTTGAAAGCATTAGACTGTTGATGCTTTTCTTGGAAAGCTCGCTACCGTGTGTTGTGGGTGGTTTTGTTCTTCCTGCTACATTCTTTGAAAGACGTGTGTGCAGCATGAGTATCACACACATGTACACTTCGGTAACTTTGGGAATTCTTATGCCTCTGTCTTCAGGTCTCTGCCTCAGTCTCTGCCTGTGTTGTCCCTCTCTGTCTGTCTCTCCGTCTGTCTGTCTGTGTCTGTCTCTCCCTCTCTCCGTCTGTCTGTCTCTGTCTGTCTCTCCCTCTCTCCGTCTGTCTGTCTTTGTCTGTCTCTCCCTCTCTCCGTCTGTCTGTCTTTGTCTGTCTCTCCCTCTCTCCGTCTGTCTGTCTCTGTCTGTCTCTCCCTCTCTCCGTCTGTCTGTGTCTGTCTCTCCCTCTCTCCGTCTGTCTGTGTCTGTCTCTCCCTCTCTCCGTCTGTCTGTCTCTGTCTGTCTCGCCCTCTCTCTGTCTGTCTGTCTCTGCCTGTCTCTCCCTCTCTCTGTCTGTCTCTGTCTGTCTCTCCCTCTCTCCGTCTGTCTGTGTCTGTCTCTCCCTCTCTCCGTCTGTCTGTCTCTGTCTGTCTCTCCCTCTCTCTCTCTGTCTGTCTCTGTCTGTCTCTCCCTCTCTCTGTCTGTCTCTGTCTGTCTCTCCCTCTCTCTGTCTGTCTCTGTCTGTCTCTGTCTGTCTCTCCCTCTCTCTGTCTGTCTGTCTGTCT
>NC_134880.1:34316303-34338803 GCF_041734735.1 Babylonia areolata
GACACTGCAGTCAGTAAGACACAGCAGGCACACAGCTGGCTGTCTCCTGCAGGGAGAATTCAAATGGCTCCCAACTGCAGTCTTTGAAGTGTTTCCGTACTACACTTTTCTTTTAATCTGTACAAAGTTATTTGACTGAAAAGAATTGTATTGTTGTTGTTATCTGCGCTGTTTTCTTCCGCTACTATGTTGTCCGATATATATATATATATCACTGTCTCTCTGTTGTTGGTTTTTTCTTATCTTCCATCTCTTTCCTTCTTGATTATTTGTCATTTAGGACCCAGGCAGTGAATATTGGGTGTCTTGAAGGGTTGTTACTAACAGACGATTCTCAGTACTGGTTATTAGGGAGGATGATAACCCGGCTACTCTGTTAGGGATGATGCTCACGAATAAAGGACCCTGAGAACTAACTAGAGATGCTGGTGACTTAAGAAAGATGCTCTCAGCTAATAAGATTAACTTATTCAGGTTACTGTTGATTAAGTAGGGATGCTGTTATTTGACTGAGATGGCGTAAACTGATAAGGCTAAGTAAATGAGGGATGATGTTATTTAATCAGGAATGCTGTCAAATAATAAGACACGCTTCTGACGAATAGAAGACGCTGCTAAGATCGGACATACGCTGTAAATTAATTAGAGATGACGCTAACTAATAGAGGGAATGTTGCAAGTGTCTGAGGGAGTGTTGCTTACTAACCAGGGATGTTAGTTTAAAAGATTCTGCAAGGGTGCTGTAATTACTGAGTTATGCTACTCACAGATGTGAGACACTGCTAACTCACACTGCTAACTAACTAGGGATACTGCTGACTGATAAGGGATACTGCTAGTCAACAGAAGCGGCAGCTAGTGACAGGCACGATACCAAAGAAAACTTCCATCCCGAAAAAGTCTGGCAGGCTTCAAATTTCGGCAGCAGCACAGAGTGGGCACTAAAAAATGAAAGCAAAAAAAAAGAAGAAGAAGAGGAAGAAGAAGAGGAAGAAGAAGAAGAAGAAGAAGAAAGGAGCTTTTCAAAATTTCCAGATACACACCTGTTATTGCCTGAACCTTATCAGTGTGTGTGCGTACACCGTTTCAGTTGAAGATCAAACCGGTCACCTGAATGTGTGCCAGACTGAGTTTTGTGGCTTGTAGAGAAGAACGAAAGACGACCCCGGTTTGCACCCCCCCCCCCCCCCCCCCAGCTCACTCATCACCCGTCCCGAGCTCCCCACCCCACTGCACCAAAAATAATGGAATAACAATACGAAATAACAAATAAAACAACGTGAACCTCAAAATATGGCTGCTCACGCCACAAGAGAGAGGGAGAGAGAGGGAGAGAGAGGGAGAGAGAGAGAGAGAGATTCTTTATTTTCGAGGATAACAGCTAAGCACTGACGCGCTTTTAGTCTTACTGAGAGACAGACACACAGACACAGAGAGAGACAGAGAGAGGTGAAGGTTTCTTTGTTGATTTTTTTTTTTTAAAGATGAAACATGGAAAAGGTAGAGGGAGGGAAGGGGGGAAGGGGCTGGAGGCAGTGTGTGTGTGTGGGGGGGTGGGGGGTGAGGGGGGTTAGGAGACAGAGTGGTGGGGGGGGGGGGGGTAGGAGGCAGTGTGTGTGTGTGTGGGGGGTGGTGAGGGGGGTTAGGAGACAGTGTGGTGGGGGGGGGGGGTAGGAGGCAGTGTGTGTGTGTGGGGGGGGGGGTAGGAGGCAGTGTGTGTGTGGGGGGGGGGGGGCGGAGGTAGGAGGCAGTGTGTGTGTGGGGAGGGGGGGGGTAGGAGGCAGTGTGTGTGTGGGGGGGGGGGCGGGTGGGAGGCAGTGTGTGTGTGGGGAGGGGGGGGTAGGAGGCAGTGTGGGGAGGGGGGGTAGGAGGCAGTGTGGTGGGGGTAGGGGGGGGGGGTAGGAGGCAGTGTGTGTGTGGGGAGGGGGGTAGGAGGCAGTGTGGGGAGGGGGGGGTAGGAGGCAGTGTGGTGGGGGTAGGGGGGGGTAGGAGGCAGTGTGTGTGTGGGGAGGGGGGGTAGGAGGCAGTGTGTGTGGGGAGGGGGGGGTAGGAGGCAGTGTGGGGAGGGGGGGGGTAGGAGGCAGTGTGTGTGTGGGGGAGGGGGGGTAGGAGGCAGTGTGTGTGTGGGGAGGGGGGGGGGTAGGAGGCAGTGTGGTGGGGTAGGGAGGGTAGGAGGCAGTGTGTGTGTGGGGAGGGGGGGTAGGAGGCAGTGTGGTGGGGAGGGGGGGTAGGAGGCAGTGTGGTGGGGGTAGGGGGGTAGGAGGCAGTGTGTGTGGGGGAGGGGGGAGGTAGGAGGCAGTGTGTGTGTGGGGAGGGGGGGTAGGAGGCAGTGTGGGGAGGGGGGGTAGGAGGCAGTGTGTGTGGGGGGAGGGGGGGTAGGAGGCAGTGTGGGGAGGGGGGGTAGGAGGCAGTGTGGTGGGAGGAGGGGGGTAGGAGGCAGTGTGGTGGGGGGAGGGGGGTAGGAGGCAGTGTGGTGGTGGGGGGGGGGGGGGTAGGAGGCAGTGTGGTGGGGCCACAGCTGTGATGGAGGCGGACACTGGAGCACGTGGACAGCCAACCTGCTGCTGGCACCGTGACCTCACTGTGGGCCCTGTCTCTCTTTCAGGAAACTATCCTGGGAATGTTACAACTCCATCTGTCTGGCTTCCTTCTCTCTCAGGTCTGCATAAACATCTTCACCCCTTCCAACAGTAAATAACTCTGATCTTTGAATTACTGTAGACAGTAACAAAGGGATCAGTTATGTCTTATTTATTGTATCAGTTATTGTTGCTGTTGTTGTTGTTCTTTTCTTGCTTTCTCATTTCATTGTGTTTTGTTTTGCTCTTTCATTTTTTTTCTATTTCTTATGCATGCATAAATCTGTTCGTTTCGTTCTATCATAATCGTGACAAATGTCCAAGTAATATTGGTGATGGTGGTAGTCACTGTAGTATGCTGCACTTGCCACACGTAGATTTCAGAGACAGTAACAATACTGTACCTTTTGAACACCCGGATGTTTCTGGAACTTCTATACTGATGACATCTCTCTCTCTCTCTCTGTGTCTCTCTCTCTGACTCACTGTCCTATCCATCTGTCAATCTTAGTGTGTGGGGGGAGGGAGGGGGTGCTGTCAGTGTGTGTGCGTGCGTGTGTGGGTATGTATGTGTGTGCGCTCGCGCGCGAGCGTCAGTGTGTGTATGCATGTGTGTGCACGGGTGTGTGTGTGTGGGGTGGGGGGTGGGGGTTGTTTTCTTCATTATGTATACCCTTCTGCATGAAAACCTTTTCCTTTCATTTATGTGTGTGCTATTTGTAATAGATGTAGATTAGCGAGGACAGATTGGAAGAATAGGCTATGCCTAAAATCTTAATCCTTGAATAAAAACGTTTTCATTTCTGAGTTCTGAGTTCTTTATATCTCTCTTTTTTTCTGTCTGTCTGTCCGTCAGTCTGCCTGTCTGTCTGTCTCTCTCACGTTCTCTCTCTCTCTCTCTCTCTCTCTCTCTCTCTCTCTCTCACGTTCTCTCTCTCACGCGTTCACACACACACTCTCTCTCTCACTATCTCTCTCACGTTCACTCT
The DNA here is from genome assembly GCF_041734735.1 of Babylonia areolata. Taxonomy (NCBI): domain Eukaryota; kingdom Metazoa; phylum Mollusca; class Gastropoda; order Neogastropoda; family Buccinidae; genus Babylonia; species Babylonia areolata. The sequence continues at coordinate 34,319,872 of NC_134880.1, forward strand.
CTGTCTCTCTCTCTCTTGCTTCTCTTTTCTTCTCTCTGTCTGTCTCCCTCCCTCCCTCTCTCTTGCTCCCTACCTCTCTGTCTCGCTCTGTGTGTGTGTGTTTGTGTGTTTGTGTGTGTGTGCATGAGTGCGAGTGTTTGCGCGTATGTGTGTGTGTGTGCGTGTTTGTGTGCGCGCGCGCTTGAGCTTTCCTGCACGTGCCCACGTTCCGTGGCTTCGTAGGATGTCTCAATTCCCGGCCACCCCTGGCCTGTCTCCAGTGATCACAGAAGGTGAAGGGGAATGACTGATGGCTCGGACCCCTTACTGCTGCACTGGTTCATGTGTTGTAGCGTATGGATACTGTCGCTCTATCACTGCCCGCCTACAGACCTGTATCGGACTGTATTCATTGACCGTGCGAGTGCCTCGGTGAGTTTCAGTTTCAGTAGCTCAAGGAGGCGTCACTGCGTTCGGACAAATCCATATACGCTACACCACATCTGCCAAGCAGATGCCTGACCAGCAGCGTAACCCAACGCGCTCAGTCAGGCCTCGGTGAGTGCCAGGCGATGGCTGTCCTCAGAGTCTGCACAGGGCGGTTGTCACTGCTGCTTGGTGTGTCGGTCTTCTCTTGCTCTCTCTGTTTCTGCTTCTGTCTGTCTGTCTGTCTCTCTCTGTCTCTGTCTGTCTCTCTTTCCTCCTCGCGAGTCTCTCTCTCTTCGAGTCTCTCTTTCCCTCTTATTTTTTGCTAACTCAGTTTGTGTAAATGTCGGTGGCCTCACGAATTAAACCAGTTCTGAGTTCTCTCTTTCCCTCTCGTTCTCTGTCTCTGTCTGTCTGTCTGTCTGTCTGTCTCTCTCTCTCTCTCTCTCTCTCTCTCTCTCTCTCTCTCTCTCTCTCTCTCTCTTTCTCGCTTTCAATCGCCAAAGACGTGGAACAAGCTCCCTGATAACCTCCGTCATTCTGATTCCCTCGCATCTTTTAAATCTCGTCTCAAAACTCACCTTTTCCCTCAGTAATAAGTTCAATTATGGCAGGTCCACTTCCTTTACGTTAGCTGTGCTTGACTATGTGTGTATACATATGTATGTGTACATAACTACATGCATGTATATGAATGTGTATTGTGTGTGCGTGTGTTAAGGTAAGTTTTGCCTGCCTATGTGTGCGTATGTGTTAGGGTAGCTGTTACTTACACATGTATGTTAAAATGTATGTATGCAGTGTGTGTGTGTGTGTGTGTGTGTGTGTGTAGTCACATTTTGGTGTGTGTATGTAACATAGATATAATGTTTTATGTTAACAAAAGCGTTTTTGTAAAGCACCAAGAGCAGATTTCTGGATAGTGTGCTATATAAGTATCCATTATTATTATTATTATTATTATTATTATTATTATTATTTTGTACTTTGCTGTCCAAGAGAACATTTTACCACAGTTAGATATTTTCAACACCCTCGCCTGTTTGAAGTTATATTGTACGTTATTTATGAGATCAACAAACAAACGAGTGCCAAAGATCTCGCTTTCTTATCTGCACAAAGCGCTCAAGAGGCGTTGAGTAAATACCACGTCATGGAAACCAGTGAATGTGCGACCTTAGCATCACGCTATACATGCCCCTTGAGAGAGGCTATGGGCTATGCTAATGATCAAGGGGCTCTGGGCTATTATAATAAACCATCTCCACCTCAGTCTCGCTCTCGCGCTTTCTCATTTGTATGTGTACAATCCTATCTCGGAAAAATGGCATTGCTACGGTTTCCATGTGAATGAAATCATGCTCCCTGCGCATTCAGTCGAGTCTCAATGCTAAATGGGCTATGGAGTTTAATTGATTGCATTAAACCTCGAGTTCGAGTTCTCCCTGCTCAGTCTATCTGTCTCTGTGTCTCTCTGTATCTCTGTCTCTTTCTGTACTTGTGTTTCTGTCTGTCTCTCACTATCTCTCTTTCCATCTGTCTATCTGTCCTCTTTGTCTGTCTGTCCGCCGGCTGTCTCAGTGTCTCTGCCTCTGTGTGTCTATCTCAGTCGGTGTGCATGTGTTTGTGTGTTTGCATGTGTGTGTGTGTGTGTGTGTGTGTGTGTGTGTGAGTGTGTGTGTGTGTGTGTGTGTGTGTTGCTGCCATGTCATAGCGTTTTGAATCAACCACCGTATTTCACCAAGTTGTGTCCTTTCTCTTACCCTCCCACATCGTTCTCACTGTGTGTGCGTGCATCAGTGTTCAGTGTGCGTACCTACGTGTTTGTGCATGCGTGTTTGTGTATGCATGGTGGGTGTGTACGCGCGCGTGCAAGCGTGAATGTATGTGTCCGTGCATGACCTTGCCTACGTTCACCGACTCGCCCGAAATGGTGGCATGTGGATGTTTTGCCGGCGTCGGAGTCTCTATTTCGATCCACCGCTAAACTGTCTCCTGTTACTAAAGGGGGAGTAAGGAGGGAACTTGTAATGGCCCGGAACCAGTCTTTCGGCAGGTTCTCCCTTTTTTGTCGTGTTCATTTTGTTTACTTTTCTTTGCCACCTCATCAGCCACTGTATGTCAGTGACAGTGAGTGAGGGGCAGAGTCACGGCTTACTGATGGCTGTGGTGAACGTTAAGGGGGGAGGGGATAGGTTATTGGTTTTAGTTATCGTTCTGTCTTTGCCGCGTCATTTTGTCTGTCACTTTGACTGCCCTCTCTCTCTCTCTCTCTCTCTCTCCTTCTCCCTTCTCTCTCTCCCCCTCGCTCGCTCCCGCTCTGTCTCTCTCTCTTTCCGCTCGCCCTCTTGTCTCAGTCCTTAGCGTATGCTTCAAGCAGTAACCAATATCACCAACAACTCTCACAACACCAACTCGTGGTATGGATGGAGTTCAGCGAGAAAAAGGTAATGGTTCGGAACTCTTCCCGACGTTTTTTTTTTTAACCACCTCATTAGTCAGGCGGGGCATGTCAAGTTATGTGCAACAGCCAGTGAAAGAGGCAGAAGCCCAGTCAAGTGAGGCACGTGCTTGGGGTCGGCCCGGCAAGGCGAAATGCACATTTCTGTTTTGCTTCCAAAGCTGATACGAGAAACGAACTGGAAATGAAATGGGTTACGGAAGGAAAAGCTTGTTCCTCATACCATTTTCTATGTTGTTAACGGCATGGTTTTTACCATAACATGACAGTAGCTATTCACTTATCTGCTTGACCGAATGTTTCACAACAACTCTATTAGCGCACCACTGTCCGGTAATCAGCACCAATCCTCAACACCACTGCACCGACTTCTATCTCTTCGGCCAAAGTGGCAAATGACCCGTGCCGGTTTTAAGGAACAGACTGGGAAGGAAAAGGTGTAATGGTACGGAAAGTTTCCGGCCTCCATTTGGCATCCACGTCAGTGAAATCATTGCGGACATGGTGGGCTGGGGGGTGGGGGTGGGGGGATGTGGGGGGTAAGGGAGGGGAGTGAGAGGGGCAGGGGGCGGAGCAGAAGTTGCTGTGGTGTGCGGAGGGGTGAGGGGTGGGGTGGAGTTGTGCGTTAAGCTGGGCCAGAACCGCGGGGTTTTGTGCTGTTTTGTCGATCGATTTACAAGTTCTTCCCCACCTCTCTCTCCCTCCCTCCCTCTCTCTTGCAGTCTGTGTTTTTCTTGTCCGTGTGTCTGTCTAAGTGTCTTGCTCTCACTCTGTGTCTCCGTCTGTCTGTCCGTTTGTCTCGTCTCTGGTGTCTGTCTGTGTGACTGTCTGTCTGTCTGTCTGTCTGTCTGTCTGTCTGTCTCTCTCTCTCTCTCTCTCTCTCTCTCTCTCTCTCTCTCTATATATATATATATATATATATATATATAGCCAGTATGTACTCTCTCATTGTTTTGCATTGACAAGCTGACCGTCTGATCTCTTGTCTGGGCAAGACGTCAAGTCTTGGGGTTGATAAGTGGAGGACTGACTGATTAGTCATATTATTTCCACACAGCCCCAGACACCCTGTGTGACTCAGTAGTCAGTGGAGCGGGTTAACAATTGGAAAGTTGGGGGTTCAAACCCCAGTAATAGCCGGATTCTGCCTGAACTCGTTCTGTGAAGTAATCTTCAGGTGTTCACAATAAATAGGAAATCATAAACACTCCGACTCTCTCTCTCTCTCTCTCTCGCTCTGTCTCTCTGTCTCTGTCTCTCTCTTTATCTCTCTCTGTCTCTCTCTCACCCCCCCCCCTCTCTCTCCCTCTCTCTGTCTGTCTTCCCCTTCTCTATCATATCAATACCATGTCTTAATTTAAAATTACAAAGATTCAGTACACATGAAATAATAACATTGATTTACATTGCGGCCTGATTGAAAATTCATTGTGGGAACTGTGACCGGAGTGATTTGGAAGTCAGCGAAACCTCATCACTCTGGAAATGAAAGTGCTACATTGACCTTTCTTCAAAGGAATGGAAAGGACGTTCCGTTCACCAACTTTTCTTAGGAAGGTAAAAGTTTAGAGACTTCTTTTCACAATCTTCTCTTGATAGTGAAAGAATTAAGGAGTTTTATCTTGAAAGAAAAAGCAGTTCCACAGTGTGTGCCGTGCAGCCAGCCTCTCAGCGTGAAACATCGGCCTGATCACTGGGATCTGCAGGATATCAGACGCAAACATTTTACAGCAAACTCCATGTCGACCTTCTTATGGGGTGTCCCTCCGGATACTCTGTTTCCGGGTCTTTTCTTTCAGAGACCAATATTTTTAATTTGATTCAAAGTTCACGTGTAGTGAGACAGTTGTGTTTTGAGTGGTCTTTTTCCTTGACGTTAGTTTCAATAATTTCAATTGACGTGGACTGAGCGATGTGTGCGATGTGGATATGGTTTTGAGTGAGCTTTTGTCATCAGTTTTGCTTCTCTACCCCTTGCTTGAGCAGTTGACGGGGAATCAGCCTTGAAATGTTCCTTTGCGGTCAGCTGGACAATGAAGAGCATGCTGAATTTGATTTGGGTTCCCTTCACCAACATCTCCGAGGCGTTCCCTTCACTCACTTTCCCCGTGGAGGTTCTAGCTAAGCTGTCGCATTCACTTACTAATCCAGCAGCGTGCTGTCACATTGTTGTGAATTGTGGCAGGGACGTAAGGTTGGCTTTGTTACCAGGAATCATGGCTCACCACTGAAGAGAAAATAATTATCACCAGCATCGCCGGCTTTGTCTGCAGCTGCTGGGTGTATCAAGGCCTGCAGTGCTAAAGGCGTTTTGTGGTGGTGCAGTGCTAAAGGCGTTTTGTGGTGGTGCTCCTTCATGAGTGATTGGATGTGAAGGGTGGGTTGTCCATTTGGAAATGGTGCTGCTGCTATTTTGTTTCTGTTCGTCTCTGTCTCTCTTTCCCTTTCTGTCTCTGTCGATCTCAGTGTTTGCCGCTGTGTGTAAACGCTTGTGTGTGTGTGTGTGTGTGTGCGCGCGCTCGCGCGCGCGCGACTGTGCACGTATACACTTTTGTGCATACACACGTATGTGTTCATGTGTGTATTTATGTGCAGCTTTGTAGGTTTACATGTGTATGTATGTGTGGTTGCGTGTGTGTGTACACTCACATATGTATGCGCATGCATGTTTGTTTGTAAGGCCTGACCTTCCCAAGAGGTGACGAAAAATATCAACAACTTTTCACAAAGTCCGGTCGGTGCCAGTTTTCGACAAAAAAGGCTTTGAAATATATTTTTCAAGAGTTTCTGACACATGATATGATGTAGCTGTCAACAGACCATGATCATTCAACATGGAAAGATGAACAATACTGAAGAAGACAGGGAGACTGCTTTGTCGACTGAGCTCAGACCTCAACCATGGAAAATGTCATGTGACCACCAATGATAATGAAGGATAGAAAAGTAGAAAGGAAAAGAAAAACGGAAAGGAAGTGCAGGAACTGATTTTAAGAAAAAGAGAAAAAAACATAACTATGTGGTGGACTATTTTGATTACCTTCAAGCTGGATTTATAGGTTAAAAGGTTGAATAAGTTCCCAGAGCCAGTTACAGCCACAGGGCGGTGAATCCAGTGTCAAGAACTCGACTGCGTCAGCCGAAGTCAGGTACCCATTTACACCTAAGAGGATATGTGAAGAGTAAATGAAGCAAAATGATGGAAAGAAAGAGTGAACGATAAGTTAATGAATAGAAAGTGTACTAAACTGGTAAGCTGTTAGATTAATAACCGCACTGTTTTATTCGTTTGGTTTTTACCCATGGAAACCCCGAACTCTTCTCTTTGAATTTTCAGTGTGATCACAAGTTAAAAAAAAGAAGAAGATTAAATGTACCGATAAATAATTAGACAAACAAAACAGTTTAGGTATAATCACACACACACACACACACACACACACACACACACACACACACACACACACACACACACACACACACACACACACACACAAATGAGTGGGTAGACCAAGCAGCTAGAAGAGCAGCATGTAATTTCGAAGGCGCAATACAACTTGACATCCAGTTAGATCTACATGAATGCATTAGTTGTATAGAAAATGTATCTAGAATCGATTTAAGAAATTACTTATAGATTCAAATAATCAATATTACCAATGTTGTGTAAACACAAAGAATGCAGCTAATCCCAAACATTTTCTAATTCGACACCAGCAGCACATTCAAGACAAATTACAAGTATAATGTATAGACATCGTTTAAATGCCTTTCGTACAAAATTTTCTAAAAATATAAAATGTATATGCGGTAAGCAAATAACTGTAAGCCATCTACTCATTCATTGTCCGAGCATGAGACAGTTAATTCCAAAAGATGTAGTTGATGACTTTTCTTCTAATATTTCATTAGCCACTGAAAAGATTTTGAATGATTTTTATTGCTCACAATGTTTTCAGAAATTTTAAACTCCAGTCGTGTTGGTATCATCCTTTGATTAATGTTGTTATTTATATTTACATTGTTGAAGGTTAATACTTGTTGATATGCATATACATATTCTCCTTCCCATGACACCTCATTCAATACACACCACAATCTCTTTAGACTTTCTTATAATATACTTTTCCTCTGATACATAACATGGACACTTTTTACACTAATATTCACATGCATTCCCTTTCCTTTATCCACTACTTTACCCCTTTCCGTCTAAAAACATTTATAGTGAAAAGACGTTAAACTGAAGAAAACACACACACACACACACACACACACACACATATATATATATATATATATATATATATATATATATATATATATATGAGAGAGAGAGAGAGAGAGAGAGAGAGATGTACATATATGACTCAATGAAATAGGTTGATGAAAGAACACATGAAATAGATGAATAAAAGATAGTGAACCGTTCCAAAATAAATGACAAAGAAATGGAAATTGAATTCAACGCTTACACACTTTCGTTTCTAACTTTAGATCGCGGGGTCAGGAAAACTGAACAGGCAAACAAACAAACACAAAAGCTTTCAGAATCACATGATGAAAAGCAGAAAACTGGAAACGATTTCTGGAAGGCTTTTTACAGGGAAAATGGACAGCCCAGATAGGATGGTGATCCTTGGCTGATGCCGGGTGCTGGTCGTGGTAATGAAATCCTGCCGCCACGGTTTTTTTAAAATTATTATTATTTTTTTTTTTTAATAATAATAAGAAAAAAGTCTGCTTCCGGCTGGCCAGTGTAGCTTCCCCTGGCCATTGCGCCTCGTGTCACAAGGGACCAAACCCCATCATCCTTGTTGCCTGGTGTCTGAACACACAGATTTGAACACTTCGTCTCAAGTCTTAGAAATTCAAAGCCGGCGTACGATTCCGAGGCTTGGCCAGAGTCCAGATGGTTTGAATGGGGAAGATTTTGTTTCGGGAACAGCTCTTTGCTGGAGACGGTGCTGGGCTCAACGGGGATTGTGTTGTTTGTTTCGGTTTTCCGTCTGTTCAAATTATTGGGGATGTTTGTTTTGTTTTGTTTGTTTCTTATTCAAGCGTAAAAGTGCGTTTGGTTGTTTGTTTGTGTGTGTGTGTGTGTGTGTGTGTGTGTGTGTGTGTGTGTGTGTGTGTGTGTGTGTGTGAGCTCCTCTGTGCATATATGCGTTAAAGCAGACGTTTGGGGCAGAGCCAACATGAAGACAGAAAGAGCAAAGAGAAAGAGAAGGATGAGAGGGAAGAGATAATCACTTGCACAGAATTTCTAAACGTGAAAATTTGTAATCGTATGAACTGACATAATTTTTCTTTTTTTTAAATGTTTCTATATAAACGAATTAATAATTTGCATTTATGATTATAATTATAAAAGCTCGGTCAGTAGCTCAAGAAGAGAAAAGGGATTAGGTGGATGGTGAATGATTGTAGAATGTCATTGGAGTTGCATGACACAAACAGTTGCTTCTTCGTTAATTTGTCTAAGAGAACAGTTGAACAGGCCACCTCTTCGAAATGTGAATCCGACACCAGGTTTTGTAAGCAGGACAACGGAACTGGCCAGTGTAGCACAAACAAAAGGAGCTGTATCTTTTGAAGGGTATGTGGAACTGACGGCCCAGTCAGTGACAGACACACAGACAGGAAAGAAAAAAAAAACAGAGCAAATTTTGTAACTGCCTGTGTATAGGGGAGCAAGTAAGGAAAGAAAGGGAAGGAAGAAAGAAATGGAAAGAACGAAAACAGTCAACAGTGCACACAGTGCTCTGCAGTTACAAAAAGAAAGAAAACCAAAGTAGGGGAGACGTGTGAAGGACCAACTAATGTATACAATGACGAAATTTAGGTTCGGTGTCTGTGATGGTTCCACTCTTCAATGTCGATATAAGCAGTCAAACATTTGTAATTTGCTATGCCCACTATGCCTTTTAAAGAATCAGTTGAGGATGAGATCCATTTCATGTCGAGTTCTCCTGCACTTAGAAATATCAGAGACATTTCCACTAAAATTATACAGTCTAGGCTTATTTTGTTAACATCGTCTACGAATAAAACTACTGTATAACATTTCGCTTCATATTTATATGGAACATTTAAACGGCGCAGTGATTACGTAACGTGATCTTTCTTTTGTAGGAATATGCGACAGTGTACCCCGTTCTAAGGGGCTATGGCCTTTATGAATAAAACGTCTAGGTCTCTCTCTCTCTCTCTCTCTCTCTCTCTCTCTCTCTAAAATACTTGACATTCTAAAAACAATGTGGGCACTTGGCAATCTAAATACAAAGGTATTCTTTCAGCTTTTCGATGCACAAGTAAAACCAATGTTACTGTACGCAGCGGAGATATGGGGTTTAGTTAAAGTAGACGTCATTGATTCGGCGCATTTATTTGCATGCAAAAGATTACTCAGTGTATCAAACAAGACACCAAATTATATGGTATACGGAGAGACCGGTCGTTACCCTCTCTTTATTGACTCGACTGTATCATGTGTTCGCTACTGGTTGAAACTGACCAGGATGCCACTTTCACGTTTTCCGAAACAGGCTGAATCGATGCTGAACAATTTTCAAGACAGAAATGACAAGACGTCACAAAATTTGGCTTGGTAAAATTAAAGCATGCTTAGAGACGTGTGGTTTCCCTGATGTATGGATGAACCAGGGTACTGAAAATGAATTCGCCTTCTTAAAGTCTCTTAAACAAAAACTGATAGAGACATTTAAATTGGACTGGTTTTCTAAACTTCGTAGTAGTGACAGATTTTATATTTATCGATCATTTAAAACGTACTTTCATTCAGAATTATACTTGGACAATATCACTATCAAACGTTTCAGAGATACCTTGATAAGATTGCGACTTGGTCTAAACGAGCTTGGTATAAATAGAAGATTCCAGAACGCGGATGTAAACCGTTTCTGCCCGTTTTGTCCTGGCACCATGGAAGATGAATACCATTTCATTTTTGTGTGTCCTTAATACGGTCATATCCGCCAGAAATATATTCCAGAGTTCATAAATATCAATGACAATACATTGTTTCCTATTCTACAAACCCCATGTGTTACCTCCCAGGGAAATCTTGCTATGTACACTTATTACGCTTTAAAATTTAGAGACGAATATACACAATGATTGAATTAGTATAACTGTAAACATGATGAGTACGAACATGCTATGTATTTTTCATCCAGTTATTGGTTACTCACGTACAGTACACCTTTTTTCTTTTTTTTCTTTTTTGTATGTGTGTGTGTGTGTGTGTGTGTGTGTGTGTGTGTGTGTGTGTGTGTGTGTGAAGAGCGATCGAATTGCCCCATTGTATCCCCCACCCCTTTGCGTATGGGCCGGTGGCCTTCACAATTAAACCTGTGTCAGTGTCAGTGTCAGTCTCTCTCTCTCTCCCTCTCTCTCTCCGACACAGACACTCAGACACAGACACACAGACACCCACACACCACACACAGACACCCCCTCCCCCCCCCCACCCCCACCCCCACACACACCCCCCCCCCCCCCCCTGCTCCGCCTCTCCCCTGACCTCCCCCTGTCTCTTCCTGCCTATCCGTATGTATACGAGTATGATTCTGCCATGCTGACGGACATTAGCAATAAAAAGCAGCCAACATACAGCACACACACACACACAAACACTCTCTCTCTCTCTCTCTCTCTCTCTCTCTCTCTCTCTCTCTCTCTCTCTCTCTCCATCCATTCATCTATCTATAAATATCTACCTATCATCTTTTAAACTCTGTCTCCCCAACTTTCTTCCTCCCTCCCTCGTTCATCTGTCTCCCCCTCCTCCCCACCTCTCCCCCTCTCTCCCAGTCTGCCTATCTGCGCAGTGTGCTGACGTAGAAATGCTTTATATATAACCAATACGTTTTCCATGACAGCACTTGACAGCGGAGGCTAGGGAAAGGGTAAATGAATGGGAATCCATTCCATTATTCCTGTGTGTGGATTTTTGTTTGTTTGGTTGTGTTGTTTTTTTTTTTACTCCTTGTTGTTGTTTTGCCTTATCAGTTTCAGCGCTGCACGCTCACTTGATTGATAAAAGGAAGTGGAGGAATCCTGAGCCTTGGTATTTGTGAGCATTTCTTTTCTCATTTTCTTCTTTTTCTAAATATTTCAAGATTTCTCTCTTGGTACTGATTCTTTTCCTGTTGGTTTGTCCGTCTCTGGCTGTGTCTGTTCACTCTCTGTCTGTCTGTCTGTCTGTCTCTCTGTGGAAAAGAAAAGACTCCCAAAGAAAGCCAGTAGTATAATGTACAATCTAGATGCTAGGGACCAGGTAAACAAATTGGGTTTGGGTTATGTATAGCTTTTGATCAAGGTTTTAGGAACGTCACTGCTTTTCTGCTGATTTTTCACGACGGACTGGCAAGAATGGAGTGCTTGTCTGTTCATCCATTTCGTTACAGACCACAGGATTAAAATGATCTTATGTGTGTAAATGTGCACCTGAAAGAGAAGTGCATTTTGTTTTCGTTGTTCCGCCCTGGACAACCGCAGAGAACAACTAATCCATACTCTTTACTTCTTCTTTGTCTCCAATTCTGCTGGCTTTCTCAAAGAAGCAGGTATAGAATGGGCTTTTGATTATTTTCATTCTATCATTTCAAGTCGACAGGGCTAACAAAGATCGTGTATTCCTTCAATAATTTGGAAATTGACAGTGTCGCTTTGAAAATGCAGTTCTAACAAAGTCCTTGCCTGTACCGAGAATCGCACACAAATTAAACAGTCAACAGAATGGAAACGTATGGTTATTGATTTGATCCCAAAACTGTGAAGCGTGTGTCGCGTTTGGAATTTCATTTTAAAAGTAACCCATTGTCGTAGCGACAAAATACCAAGATAAACAGTGAACACTGAAACTTTCCTGCTACGTAGCTGCCAGCAATGGAAATTAGTTTCCAGTAAGAGACCTGAAGGAACTCATTGTGTGTTGGTTACCTGGGGTTCAGAGACACAGGGGAAATGTCAGTGGTGTCCTGTTTCCTGTCTCCTCATTCTGCTGGAGGTTTCTGTTCTGGACTGGAACTGACTTTGAAGGCTTCTTTAAAGGAGAGAGATCTGGAGGTTAGTCTTCCACGAGTGTGGTTTCTTCGGGTGGCTGTTTTAGCTTGTTTCTGTGTTTCATGTGTTTTGTTCTCTTTGAGAAGACTGCAAGGGAAAAAAGCAAAGCTTGACTAGCTTGACGTTCTGTGCCTTTGTCTAATTCAAAAGAATCTGAAGTTACTTCATGACAACTCAAAGAGAACAAAATATAAATTGATGGAATATGTGTTTCACTCGACCTTTTAAATAAAAGGCCACACGCATCTGTGCTCACAAATGAGTGTGATTAACTAAAAAAGAAACATTTAAAAAGAAATGATCGAACGTTGAATCGAAAAAACCAACAAACTATTGGGGTGATTTTTTCTACTGGTGAATCGCTTACTTTCCATTCAGGACAAACAGGAAAATCTCTGTGGCTGAACAACCACGAAATGGAAAGAACGAGATGCAGAAGATGGAGGGTCGTAACTTTGGGGATAAGTTGGTTTAGTGTTAGTGATGGATGAAGGGGAGGCCAGTGGTTCCCTGGAAGTGCCTTAGTCGTAAAGATGTGGCATGGGGAGGTGAGTGAGTGCAGCCTGTTATCAGCAGTGCCAGTGCAGGTCCACATGGCACTGCCTGCAGGTCCCTTGGTATGCAGACGTATTCCAGGACGTGGTTTCTGAAGTAGCAATGTGCAAGATTGAAGTCTAAAGGGACTTGTGCATTTTTATCGCTGTGATTGTTTGTGATGGTGATGAGGATATTATGATGATGATGATGATGATGATGATGATGATGATGATGATGATGATGATGATGATGATCATCATCATCATCATCATCATCATCATCAATATAATATAGTTTATGTTTCGTTATTAATGATGGGGTGTGTGTGTGTGGGGGGGGGGGGGGGTGTTTTTGACGATGATAATATCATACCACGCTAAGACCACGATGGCTGCTAAAAGGACATTGGTGTGTGTGTGTGGTGCACTCATTGTCAAAACCATCCAGATCCAGGCGTTTATTGCCTGTCCTCTTTATGAAATGGTTTAAAGAATATGTTATGACTGGCATGACTTAGCAGTCTTTTACTCTGTCCACGGTGATACAACCCAACGACTACTGACATGTGTTGACTGGTGTCGGTGCATGAACAAGACATTTATGGCAGAGAGTGTGCCACTGGTTCACATGCCTCAGCCGTCCAATCATGTGGATCATGTCTGGAAGCGAAATGGCTACAGCATTCTTAGACAGTATAACTCCAAACAACAAAGGACCTTTCACAACGCCAAGGTTTCATAAACGAAACAAGACAGGTGCAGCATTTAGGCCCTTTTCTTAAATGAACAAAGATTGTATACAAAAAAAAATTAAACTATGTACGACGTAGTTCCTTTTTCATCATTTGTTGTTAGTAGGTAAAACTATAGAGATCACTAGTTCTGAGATGGACAAGGGTGTACAAGGGTGAGAGAGAGAGAGAGAGAGAGAGAGAGAGAGAGAGAGAGATTGAGCCGGAGGAGACTTGTGCCGTTCAGAGCAGCCCGATATCGTCAGCGCCCGTCTTGATTCAAAAGATGCCTGTCATCATCTACAGACAGCGATAACATCGTCGATAAAAGGACTGTGCTGTGTCAGGTCGCCACGTCACTAACTACGCTCAAGAGGAGACATCGCATAGTTCGGTTACTGTCTGTCCTGGTTCAGCATTCACAAGATGCCGCCTGCAGACAGTGTTGTTTTTGATGAGCCTCAAAGCCAGACGTTGTGAATGTCCTCCCTGAATAAAGCGGAGACCGGCACTGCATCTCTCCGACGACTGATGTGAATCCAGGATCTGGCGTGCAACCTGTGGAGAGTGGGATCATCGTGTAAGCTACCAGGCATGAAGAATGATGGAGCTGGAAAGAATGTATGTAGTGTGTTTCTTGGCGGTTGATGAATAAAAGTAACAGGTTTCTTTCCATGTCTTCGCTGTCTTTCGGCCTTTCCTGCCTTTGCTGTCATAGTTCCTCTCTTCTGTTTCTCCATTCCTTGCTCTCCAGTGCTCACTTTCATTTGCCTTGCTCGGATGTCTCTCCTCTCCCTTTCCAGTGTGAAAGTTTCTGTGTGTAGGGGAGGGAGTACCCATATACATACATGTGTGCCTGCGTGCGCGTGCGTGTGTGGCGCTCGCTCTGTTACCACATCAGGCGGGCACAAATGACATTCCAAACTATTATCACATGTTCGCTCACCGTTCCTGTCGTGTGTTCCAGGTTGTCCTGAGGATAAAGCATCGCATGCACGGGGGGTCTGCTGTGGAACTGTAAAGTCACGTGACCTGAAATGGAAACCAGCCAGCTATGATTCGTGGATCTCACGTGGTCCACGGTGTGAGTGAGGACACTTTGGATAACACTTCCCTGCACGCCTTCACGTCTTCTGTGCTGTTGAGCTTCCTGTGTAGTTTTGTGCACATTTCTTCAGTCAGCAAAACTGAGCTGTCAAGTTTGAGTATAGAATTGCCAGACTTTCCCATTGGCTGTTACATTCAAATCTTCAATGTGTGGTAAAGGTTAACGAGCTGTTTCATCATTGTTGGAATGTGACACTTTCTTTGGATCCAAGCATTTGCCGTGTTGGCTTCACCTGACCCTCTTTCTGTCGTTGGTTCAATGTAGACGTACAGTTCTGATATGTCAAGGGGCAATCAGGAACGTGCCGAAAAGTGTTTTGCTTTTGAGTATACACGACTGTGACATTTCGGAATCCAGTGTCGGATTCCAAAGAAGAACAATGCTGCCAGTTATCAGAAGGGCATGGAATATCACTAGTTTGTGCGACGATCAAAACCCACAGGCTTCTTGTGACATTGAGCGTTAAGGGAGATCAGTGGTGTCAGTTTGTGTGTTGTTCCTGAGAGTAGTCGCGTCCTGGCATGGAGTACACGCAAGGCACGGGCTGATGACGTCACCAACATGACTGCGGCTCTGTCATTGTGTCTCTCCACGTTTTGGATTCTCACGGTTCCCATTGGTGAGTGTGACTCTGTGTGTGTGTGTGTGTGTGTGTGTGTGCCTGTGCCTCTGTGTCTGTGCCTCTGTGCCTGTGCCTGTGTATGTTCTTTCCTATCATTCACTTGCTTGTGTGTGTGTGTGCTTGTGTATGTACCAGTGCCAGTGTGTATATATGTTGGAGGGAGCGGGTGGGAAGGGGGGGGGGCATATGCGCACGCTTGTCTTTTTTCTCAATCATTCATGTGCCTTTGTGTTTAAATGTGCAAGTGTGTGCATGCCTCCTTTCCAATATATAGCCAGTTATCGCAATGACGGTTTCACGGGGAAAATTAGGACAGAAAACATCGATTGGGACTTTGACTCGTCTAGATTGAAACTGTTCATGACCGTTCTCACTGAAGGTTATGATTAGAGTTCCTAAGGGAGCATCAGCTTTTAGACTCGGATGCAGACAAACGTTTTCGAAAGTGAACAAAAGAAGAAAGAAAGAAAGAAATGAAAAGAGAACGATTTCTCCTGTAAAAGTCTCAACGCAGGCACTAGTTCTTTATCCTAAAGGATTTTATCTTCCCCGCACCCCCCACCAACCCCCCACGCCTCCCACCTCCATCCACCCCCACCCCTCTGTGCACTTCCCTCCCCTCCCCTCCCGTCCGACCCGTGATTCACGGCCATTGTTCTGTAGTCCACAAGTGTTGATTTCCTTCACAAATATAATACCCAGTATAATCAGATGTCAATGATACGACTTCCGTATACTTCAATGGTATACTCTAACTGTATATTGGAAACGATCAAACGCAGGTCATCCAAACCGCTCCATGCATTGCAGTGTCCTTTGATGTGATGGCCCTTCAAACAGGACAAGGGCCTTAAAAAGACAAGAGCAAATGTCAGACACGGTCGTTCTGAGACACTCGGGAAGCCAGTGACCCTGGTTACTTTGAACTCATGCCCAAGAAAAGAGCTACATCGCGAGATTGAATGGGCAAATGGTCTAGAAAAGGAGGGGGAAGAAATAAATAATTAACTATAAATACCAAGTCCGATTTATAAGCGTAGGGGTGGGTGTAGGGGTATAAATAAAAAGCGGGGAGCGAGAGACATAGGGAGCGAGAGAGAGAAGGGAGAGGCTTCCTCCCCCGCTCTCCCTTTATTCCTGACATTTACGAGGCATTCAGATAACTTAGTCTTTCTTTACTTTTTGTGCGAATCTTGTTTTTGTCAGAATATTTGTTGTACAAATAAGTCATCCTCCCAGCTTATTTTCTGATATCCGTTCATTTATTCTTGAAAACAGGGAAGATAGGGACATAAGTGTGTTGATTTCTTCTTCGTTTTTAGAACGCAACGCTTTCCCTTGAATTAGCATTATTTATTACCTGTTCGCAACAGGATTTAATTCAGTGCTTAATGGATTGCGGATGAGTACACAATTCGTTTATCTTTAGACTAATACTCACACAAGTGCTTGGGCACGAGAAAGTAAGCGCAGAAAACCCCAAAGACCCCCATTAAGAGGTAAACCTAGCTGCTTGTTCTTCAAGCCACAGTTGTTCAGTTTCTCTGATTCACGATCTCCACTTGTGGTCCTTTGGTGCTGAACTCCGTCATAACTGCCAGCCTGTGCCCAGTGCAACGGAATGACTGTGCCATCTTCGTCTCCCTCAATGGAACAATCTCACGGCACGTGGGAAATGATCAGAAGCAGGTGGTTTTCGTGTGTGTGTGTGTGTGTGTGTGTGTGTGTGTATGCGTGCGTGCGTGCGTGTGTGTGTATGTGTGTGTGTGATATGTGTGTGTGTGTGTGAGATATGTGTGTGTGTGTGTACTTGCGTGTGTGAGGTGTGTGTACGTGCGTGTGTGTGTGTGTGTGATATGTGTGTGTGTGTGTGTGTGTGTGTGTGCGTGTAATGTGTGTGTGTGTGTGTGTGTGTGTGTGTGTGTGTGTGTGTGTGTGAGGGGAGTATTTTGTTCCCCTAGACAAGGCAATGTCCCCAGGCGATGTAATAGCCCTTCAAACAAACAGCGGCTGTCCAACACAAGAGCAAATGTAGGGCACGGTGGTTCTGAGGCACGAAGGAAGCCAGGAACCCCACTTACTCTGAACTCATGGATACTGACCCAAGAAATAAACGACATAAGGGGATACCACGGAAGAGGACGAGAGGAGAAGGAAATTGGTGAAAGAATTTGGAATGAAGCGAAAAACAAGAATGAAGGAAATACACCCCTCCCCCCTCCCTATATATATATATATATATATATATATATATATATATATATATATATATATATATATATATATATAACGAAAAACAAGAATGAACGAAATACACCCCTCCCTCCCGCCCCTTCCACACACACACATATATATTTTTTTTATATGAAATTATATACTCTCTCTCTCGCTCTCGCTCTCTCTTTATCTCTTTCTCTCTCTCTCTCTCTCTCTCTCTCTCTCTCTCTCTCACACACACACACACACACACACACACACACACAGAAAGAGAGAGGGAGGGAGGGGTGGGGTGGGGTTAAAAAAAGGGATAGGCAGAAAAGCAGCAGGGAAGAGGGAGGGTACAAAATCACTTCGCCTCCTTAGATGTTCACACTATGCTGTCAGTAATTCCCTTCCCATCAATGATTGTCAATGACTTCATTCTTCATTTAATTGCCTCCCATATAGATACTAAAACCTCGCCTGATGTCCAGACAACACGGAAAAAGACGCCGTTCTGTTCTGCTTTGTGACGTTTCTTTCTGTTCTTTTCTTTTTGCCGCCAATGCTGTTATCAGTACAAGCGAAGCAGCACAGCAGCTTAGTCTAGACGCATAAGTCAGTAAGTCAGGACCCAGTCCCGTCGTTCCCTATCTAATCGGGAACGAACGAATTTTACAGCAGTAAATCGATCAGAGTTCCTTGTTTTTTTCTAACGGTCAAAGCACGTCGTTGAGTATGTGATTGTATGTCTTCTTGACAGCGTTTTGTTTACAGGGATTTTTCCTGCAAACAATAAACAAGCGCTGTAAATTCTTGCTCTCTGAAACTAGACAACTCCAGGCCAGTGCATCCCAACGTGTCCCATCAGCTTGGACAGAGGTGACTGGAATGTACAGAGAAAGCAGAGTTCTCGTGTCCTGCACCTTTCTGAACAACTGACCAGGACGCGCGCAGCTTGCTTTGACGATTGTAGGATTTGAGAATAATTATGAAGAGGATAGTTCTGGTCATCATTCCAAAGTAATCGTTTACGCCTGAAAACGGAGTATGGGTGCATACATGGTGGGGGTAAAAATGGTCACACACGTAAAAGCCTACTCGTGTGCATACGAGTGAACGTGGGTTGCAGCCCACGAACGAAGAAGAAGAAGAAAGTTATCGTTTAAAGTCTCTGTGTATTTTGTTTGATCCACACGGACTGTGCTGGAGCCAGAAGTGCGGATGCCTAGTGAGCTCACCCTTTAACTTCATGTAGAATTACGGACAAATCCGGACATGTATACGGGCAAACGAACGAAGGAAATGAATGATCAGACAGACAGACAGACAGAATATGGCATTGAGAGAAAAGGCAGAAGAAGATGAATAAGGAGGAGGAGGAGACAAAAAGGGGGAGTAGCATAATGAAGAAAGAGAAGGGGGAGGAGGAGAGATTGGAGGACGAAGGAGAGAGAGAGACAGACAGAGACAGAGAGAGGGAGAGAGAACTCAGAACTCAGAACTCAAAACGTTGTTTATTCAAGGATTAAGATTTTAGGCATAGCCTGTTCTTCCGATCTGTCCTTGCTGATCTACATCTATTACAAATAGCACACACATAATGAAAGGAGAAGGTATTCATGCAGAAGGGTATACATAGAGAGAGAGAGAGAGAGAGAGAGAGAGAGAGAGAGACAGGGAGACAGACAGACAGAGAGACGCGGCGACAAGAGAGTACAAGAGGCGGGGAGTGACGTACTGAAGAGTCCCCATCAGCAATGTTATCGGCGTCCTAGAG
>NC_134880.1:34343803-34348803 GCF_041734735.1 Babylonia areolata
CTCTTGTTTTATTCTTTGTCTGTCAGGACCTGAGGAGGAAGTCACTGACTTGAATTGTGGGTATTTCTGGAGGCAGATTTCACATACACTTTTTTGTTTGAAAGGCAGCTGTGTCGCATCAGAATGTTTGCAGGTGTGTAGCTGTGTACGTACATCCGTGCATCTGTGCGTGTGGATAGTAAATCCTTGCAAATTATCACATTGTTTTCATTACGATTTAAGCTAGTAAATACATATGAATATATGCTGAAAGACTTGATTATTTGACGTTGGGTTTGGATCAATACCAGAACACAAAGGAAACTTTTATCATTTCTTGCCTTTTTAGTTAAAGAGGTTTGCTTTGTTGGGTGTGAAGTTTGAAACGAACAGATTGTTCAGGTCCTGATGGTTAATATACTTCTTGACTTTTTGACTGCACACTTCAAAGAAACGTTGAACCTCTGTGTTTATAGTCATTGTGATTTGCCTAGATTTATTGACCGCACGCACGTACGTACACGTGGACTGAGTTGATTGTGAAACCTGACGTACAGGCTTGATGGGTCCACCGGTGGTTTTCATATCTGACAAGATAATGGTTACATCTACAAGAAGAAAAAAGAAGTGGTTGTAAAAAGTGAAACAGAGATTTGGACATGGAGAGAGGGAGAAAGAAAGAGAGCGAGAGATACAGAGAACTTCATAAAGAAGACATCAGGCAGTTATATAAGGAAAATGACGGAATAACATCAGAGAGACTGAGACTGAGATGTTTTATTCACTCAAGGCCATAGCCCCATATGAATGAAGGGCGATAATACAGTATAGAGATGTCACCATACTATCAGTAAACATTCACCATTTTCACAATTAGTTAAAGAAATTATGATAATACCGTTTCTCTTAACTTAAAAGCTTTGTGTAAATACAATGCGAGATTACGTATGACACCATAATCAGATGATGCCATCAATAAACATAATTTAAACAAACATGGACGTTCATAATATTTCTTTGGAATAAATCTTTCGCGAAATCCATGCAACACAGAGAGAGAGAGAGAGAGAGAGAGAGTCAGAAAAGGAGGGGGAAAGAACAGACGATCAGGATGAAGAAAGAAAGAGCGAAGGTGGAAAGAGAAAAACACACACACACACACACACACACACACACACACACACACACACACACACACACATATATATATATATATCTGTGTTTTATATATATATATATATATATATATATATATATATATGTGTGTGTGTGTGTGTGTGTGTGTGTATGTGTGTGTGTGTGTGTCTGTGTTATATATATATATATATATATATATGTGTGTGTGTGTGTGTGTCTGTGTGTGTGTGTGTCTGTGTGTGTACTTACGTATATACAGACAGACAGGCAAACAGAAAGGGAGAGAAAGACTCGTTGCAGTAAGAGAGGGGGGCGGGCGGGAGGATGGGGTGGGGGTCCGGGGTGGAGTAAAGGAGGACTAACAGTCACAGCATTATCCCCATCATGGCGATAAACCAGACCACAGCATTATCCCCATCATGGCGATAAACCAGACCACAGCATTATCCCCATCATGGCGATAAACCAGACCACAGCATTATCCCCATCATAGCGATAAACCAGACCACAGCATTATCCCCATCATGGCGATAAACCAGACCACAGCATTATCCCCATCATGGCGATAAACCAGACCACAGCATTATCCCCATCATAGCGATAAACCAGACCACAGCATTATCCCCATCATAGCGATAAACCAGACCACAGCATTATCCCCATCATAGCGATAAACCAGACCACAGCATTATCCCCATCATAGCGATAAACCAGACCACAGCATTATCCCCATCATGGCGATAAACCAGACCACAGCATTATCCCCATCATGGCGATAAACCAGACCACAGCATTATCCCCATCATGGCGATAAACCAGACCACAGCATTATCCCCATCATGGCGATAAACCAGACCCAATCCATCTTGTTACCTACTGATGACAACCAGTCTAGTTCATGAAGAGACGGCGGCACTGGCTTCCGTTTTGTCACCTGACTTTTATTGCAGCGACTGGCGTTCCGGCATTAGCGGAGCTGTCGGACCAGCACAGCGACTGGGTCCAGGCACATTAGTCATGTCTTTCATTGCTCCTTTCTCATCCCCAATACAAAAACGTGTTCAACGGTAAAGTCGTTAATGTCCACCCCATCTCGTCTTTTATTCTTGTTCTGCCAGGACCAGATAACTCATCATGGCTGAAGTGCAGAACATAAAGTGTGGTGTTGATCGTATTTCTGAGAGGAGAGTAGACTCCATAGTATATACCCTCACCGTCAGTTCTCGTAAACTGGGAATAAGGTTATGCTTGCCATATGTGTATGTTGTGATCGCGTACGCGCGCGCGCTCGTGTGTATGTGTGTGTGGAGGAATTTTGTTTAATGTTCCATCACACATATCGGTGATTGAAGACATTTTTTTTTAAGTATTTATGAATATATTTGAGTATTATTGGTTAGAAGGGGTGGGAGATGTGAATGAATGGAGGGTTGGGGGAAATGGGCAAATGAGGGTGAAATTTAAAAAAAAAATCCAAATACAATTACAGGAAATTACTTAAAGGACTTCGTAAAAGAGAAGTCGTTAAACTGACAAGCGAAATAACTGATAATGAATGTAAAATGTCAAAAACATCAACGTTCTCAGTCAATTGTGAAGACACACTTTCGTGTACATAACGCCTCATCAAGCTACAGTATAAAAAAATATTTTCCTAATTGTCAGGTTACTAAAGCATATGCACTCGACACATTAGAACAATACTTGGTCCGTAATGAATTTGATAATAGTCTGAGAGCTAAACTCAGAATTGGTCTGCGAATGGAACCAAAGTCTGAGAGAGTCAACTGACGAGATTTTAATTTAAGCACCTATAAAAGTCTTTTTCTAGTATATTGCTTATTTCCTTGTATGACAATGGGCAATGTACTTTTATTCTGTCTATATGATTCTTTGCTCCCCGTGTTTGCTGCCCTGTCTGCTTGGTCGTTATAAAGGAATCCAGTATGGGATTCTATCCAACAAAAATCAACATCTGTACCCTTCACAAATAGGGAGTGCAATAAATACCTAATTTCAAACAATAAATCTTCTCTCTGATTATTCTCAAAAAGGAGCAAACTTTTTAAAACAGATTGAAAATCAACACAAAATAGTATATTACTTACTATGATTGGTATATCAACAAGATGATTTAAGGCCAAAAGGATGGCCACCAATTCAGCTGTAAAAATTGAATGTCCCTTACCTAAATAATATGATTTTTCTGTTTTTTGGTCAGGAATGACAAAAGCAGATCCTGCACTGCTATCATCCAGGACCGAGCCATCAGTGTAAACTTTTAAATGATAATCAAAACTTTCTTCTAATTCAATTCTGATGGATGCTGCTATTACATGTGGAGATTCTCCTTTTGTTGTGTCAGACGCACACATGTTGACGTTTGCTTTTGTTAACTCCCAGGGAGGGACAGGTGGCACCAGAACACGAGGTGCCATATCATGTAAATCAATGTCTGAAGAATTTAAAATATCTGACACATATGTGCAAATGATTTGTAGATTTGAATTACTTTGTGCATTTTTTTGAAAATCAATATCAGACCTAATATTTAATTCCTCAAAATCATCCACTGCTGTACATCTCGCAATGTATTTAGCAGAACTTTATTTTCTGATTTCATCTAGCGGCAGAATACCCGGAAGCTTGTAGGCTTCTGAGGTCTTAGTATGCACAGGTACCCCTAAAGCCAGTTTCACAGCTTTACTGTCAATTATTCGCAGCTTCTTTAGAAGCGTCGGCGGAGCAGAAAAGATTTCTTGACCGTAGGTCAATCTTGATCTTACGAGAGATGTCGCTAAATGTAAAAGAATTTTGGAGTCTTGTCCCCAAGGAGAGTGACTTACAATTTAAAAAAAATTAAACTTTTAACTGCTCTAGTCACTATTGAATCAATGTGTTTCTTCCAGTTCAGTTTTGAAAGTAAATAGGATCCCAAGAAATTTTATTTCCGACTTGAAAAATATTTCACGTCCTCCCCAAAGAAATCGTGGTAGTTTGCTGGGATTATAACCATTATTAAAGAGGAAATTTGTTTTTTCTACAGAAAACTCAAAACCATTAGAGTGCATATAGCTGCTCAGTCTATCGAGTTCACCCTGAAAATGTTTCTGTACATAATTGATGTAATGTAGGCTTGTCCTTTTCCTCAAGGATGTCTGAATCCATATAGCAATATCATCAGCATATTGAGCCAGCTTGGTAGATGATGAAAAACATGTGTGTAAATCATAAAGCATAATATTGAACAACAAAGGAGAAATAATGGAACCCTGCGGGATTCCCATGTTTATAGGCCTAGAGGTTGATAAAGTTACCCCCACTTTTGCCATTATATATCTCCCACTTAAAATGGATTTAACATAGTCAGAAACATGAACCGACACACCAATTTGTTTCAGCTTAACCCTTTCACCGCCAGTCAATTCAGAGTGCAAAATTCCCTTGTGCTATTAACACAGTAAATATGGTGTCTAAGAATAGCTAGGGATTCCCCCTGTGATGTGTACATAAAGAACAGTAGGTTCATAGATAACAGACCCATGATCTGGTCACACTTTAGTGGCACGGGTCCTCTACCTAGCTGGTGCATAAATGCGAGTTTCGCAGTGAAAGGCTTAAATAACAGTCTGCTATGTTATACTCGGTCATAAGCTTTAGTAAGATCGAAGAAACACGCATATGTGTGTGTGTGTGTGTGTGTGTGTGTGTGTGTGTGTGTGTGTGTGTGTGTGTGTGTGTGCGCGCGCGCGCATGCTTTTTATGTTTTGTGCATGCATGTTTTTTGTTTGAGAGTGTGTGTGGAGGGGATGAAGGAAGGCGTAAACACGTACATGTACACAGATACATGTTCGAGAGCACACGCACGCTGACGCCACACACCA
>NC_134880.1:34353803-34378803 GCF_041734735.1 Babylonia areolata
ATGTAAACAGTGTCTGGAAGTCAGTGCCAACGTTTTACATTGTTGTAGATCACGACACATCGCTGGCACTATAACATTAACCGATATATGCATCTTTCATACTTACACGCACGTGTAAAACCATTCACGCGCACACACTTAGACAGACGGGTATACACACATACGCGAGCAAGCGCCGACACGCGCAAGCACACACACACACACATATACACATACGCACGCACCTACATGCGCGCGCGTGTACACACACACGCGCGCGCGCGCGTGCGCGCGAACCCACCCTCTCTCTCCGGTATATATATTTTTTTCATTGATGGCTTGATGTATAAAAAAGAAAGCAATTGTTGCTGATTCAATTTACCACCATGAAATAAAACCTTTACTTGACATACACATACACATGTCCGCGCAAACGCTGATACAGAATGGAGAATGCGGTCAGCGCAGTGGGAGAGTGTCTGGAATGAGGGAGAGGGACAGCGACAGAAAGAGAAGTGAGGACACAGACAGACAGACAGAAAAGTGGACAAAGAGAGCAAGAATTATAGAATGAGGAAGAGAGAGAGGGGAAGAGAGAGACTCGTGCAGAAGTCGGAGAGCGAGATAGATATGGGCAGACAGAGCCAGGCAGACAAAGGCAGACAGACGGACAAAGACAGAGAGACAAACAGACAAAGATAGGGAAAAAAATGGTGTCCCTAACCATGCTGTACTTTATACCCTCATCCCTTCCCCCAGAAACAAAAGAAGAAAAAGTTGGGGGCGTCAGCTTTAACTTTAAGAGACCGTTAGGAAAGTATTTCGGGGGGAAATTCATGACAATTGAAAAGAGTGAGTTCACCGAAACACACACGCGCGCAAGCAGTCTGTCATCCTGTTGTTGATGGGTTGTTGGTTTTTTGTTTGTTTGTTTGTTTTTAGTCTTGCCTGTTACTGGTCCGTGTTGGAATATGATACATTCAATACCCACACTCCCTCACTCACTCACTCACCCAGTAACAAATGGACAACAAGGGTGTTGTTTTGGATAACGTTCATAATGAATGGAAAAGAGTGAATTGAACACACACACACACACACACACACACACACACACACACACACACACACACACACACACACACACACACACACACACACACATATGAACACACGCATGCGCATACATTCACTACATACAAAGGTTCAGTGCTTGAAAATAAAATCACGTGTGCTGCTTTTATCAGTAATAATAATAATGAATACTTATATAGCACACTATCCAGAAATCTGCTCTAGGTGCATTACAAAAACGCTTTTGTTAACATAAAACATTACACATACACACACCAAAATGTGACTATACACACACACACACACACACACACACACACACACACACACACACACACGCACGCACGCACGCACGCACGCACGCACACACACACACACACACACACACACACACACACACAATGCAAATACATTTTAACATATATGTGTATCTAACAGATACCCTAACACATACGCGCACATAGGCAGGCCACACTTGAAATTGAAAGGTCATTTTATCTTGGAAATAACATGTCCACATTTACCGCTGAAGTAGTTGCTGTATTGCTTGCTTTGGATTATCTGATAAATCTCCCAGTAAACATATCCAGAGTAGAGTTTTGGTTGACTCAAAATAAGTGTTAAATCAGTGTTACATGAATTGGTATAAAAACTTGACCAGGCCATAATTTTGCTGTGAACTATTTTTTCACAGTCTATCAAACAGACGCACTACCACATAATCTTGCTGGGTACCTTCTCATATTTATATAAAAAGGAAATGAAATAGAGCAGCTAAAAATGGGGCACAAAGAATAGAGACTACTCGTGAAATGAATAAGCACCAATCAGTCTCAGAATGTTGAAGACTGATCGAGTCCTCAAAATGGAGCCGATTTCAAACAAGTGTTGATGAAGAGATTTCATATCTAAAGGAAATGTGGTTTTCAACTGGAATTTCACTTCTAAAACTTGTTGGAGTTTTCATCGCACTGTTACAGACTGGCAACCATTTTGATATCTCGCATGAGACTGAATGCTTTCAAGGCAAAATTTTGCAAAACCATTTATTGTGTGTGTGGTCAACAGATCACACGAAACAATGTTTCATTTTAGTGTCAGTTTTGTCCCAGATTCGTGAAAAAAAAAAATCAGAACAAAACATAAAATAACTAATGTCCAATTAGTTACTTTTCTTCAAAATTGCTAATTCCATCTTACATGGTCCAATATGAGTGCTTCTATAATGCGACCTATAGATATTATTGCTTTTTTGTTTTATTTTTTGTTGATTGCTGTGGTACTTTCATATGATTTTACGGATGGGTGATTTCACTGTACTAATCCTTTCTCTGCATCCCTCATTAACCACCACCCTTCCCGTCACGCACGCACGCACGCACACACACACACACACACACACACACACACACACACACACACACACACACACACACACACACACACACACACACATATATATATATATATATATATATATATATATATACAGAGAGAGAGAGAGAGAGAGAGGAGATATGACACTCCAATATCACTTAAAGTGAAAAGACGTTAGAGAACGAACGCTACACATATCACTCAAGCACAAACTCGGGTCTCTGTGAGTTTGTTTTAGTGTGTCAAAGGGTGGGGGATGTGTGTGGATGCGTGTGTGCATGATTGCGCGCGTGTGTATTCATGAATAATGTGTGTGCTTGCGTTTGTATGTTTGTGAATGTGTGTGCGTGCGTGTGTGTGTGTGTGTGCGTGTGTGTGTGTGTGTGTGTGTGTGTGTGTGTGTGTGTGTGTGTGTGTGTAAGATTTCAACACACAGAGAAAATATATTGAGCAAACATATAACAAAAGAAAGATACAGATAGCAAACAGACAGGCAGACTGACGAAAGCTACAGATAGATGGGGGATCGTTGACGGACAGGGAGTTATGTCTGGAAGCCTCCCTTGATCCTGTTTCTCTGCTGCTCGTTCTGGTGTTCCCGATGTTCCCCTGACAGCACGGTGTCTCTTCACGCTACCTGTCAACATTGCAGTTTTGTTGCCTGCCTGCTTGTTTTCACCCTGTTGCTGTTATCTCCCGGCTTCTCTTTCTTTGAAGTCCTTCTTCTGTATGGATATATATAGAGACAGAGAGAGACAGAGACAGAGAGAAACACACACTGGAAGAGATGGGTCGTGGGTGAGAGAGTTTGGGAAGAGGCGTTGTGGAGAGAGAGAAACAAAACGAGGCGAAACGAATATCATTACAAGAGGGTAGTGGAATAAGCATTACTACTTTTTTTTTTACATCCTGCCGTACTGGCAAAAATAAAAACAAGTAAACAAACAGAAACACACAAAAAATCATTTTAAAAATACTTGAAACTAGTTATCCACAGGTCATGTTCCATACACAGGGAGATAAGAGAAAGAGAGAGAGAGAGAGAGAGAGAGAGAGAGAGAGAGAGAGAGAATGGGATGGTAAGAGAAATAAAAGAGACAGACAGAAACACTGGAAGAGAAGGGGTTTGGGTGAGGGGGGTTGGATGGGTTTGGGGTAGTGAGACAAAACGAAAATGAGAAAGATAGAGGGGGCAGAGAGAGGGAGAGAGAGAGGGGGGGGGGGCTGGGAGAGAGGAGTCTGGGTGGGGTGGGGTAGGATAGGGAGAAGGAATGAATTGGAGAGAGACAGAGAAAGACAAACACTACTTGGAAAGGTCAGCTGACGCGCATTTCCGTGGATTTTTCCATGGATTCTAAAAACAAAGCAGAAACAAAATCTCTCTCTCTCTCTCTCTCTCTCTCTCTCTCTATATATATATATATATATGTGTGTGTGTGTGTGTGTGTGTGTGTGTGTGTGTGTGTATTGTTGTTGTTTTTGTTGCCCTCTTTTTTTTTCTTCTTTTTTTTTGCATGTTTGTTTTATTTATTTCTGTTTTTCATTGCTTTCGTTTTCTTACCTTGTATTAGCTGCCCCATCACCCACGCCAGTTCAATGACATGTCTCCAGCCTATGCGGCTACACCGCCCAATTCGAGTCCCCCTCACATTGCCATACGCGGTTTGTCTGCCGCAGTCCCAGCGCCGGCAGTCCACGAGGAGACTATCGATGTTAGGTGGCCAGGAGGCCATTCACCGGAGAGGACCCTGCACTGCTGCTGAGTCACTTTGGTGGTGTTCAGCAGTGCTTGGTCCGATTGAACGTACTGCATGACACAGCTTGCTAAGCCCCCTGCTGATGACTGCACTAGCTTGATCCCCACGTCAGACTGAGTGAGTGTCTCCGCGGGAGTGGGGACCCTGCTCTGTTCATCTGACCGTCCCCTGCCCCCACCCAGCACTTTGGAAAGAGCACTTGCCACAGGCCAGGGGGCTCTGTCTGTCTGTCTGTCAGTTTCTTATTTATTCATTTATTTATTTATTCATTTATTTATCCTTTCCTTTGTATCCTTTCATTCTGTGCAGTCACTGTCCGTGGGGTGTGGGACAGTACGTGTGACATGTTTTTCCCCTCTCATTTCTCGTCAGTCTTTCTTTCTTTGTCTCATCTCCGTCTTCCTTCCTTACTTTCTTTCACTCGTCTTTTTTCTGTCTTTGTTACTTTCTTTTGTGTTGTTAACGTGGAGTGAAAACATGTTTTACGTGCGTTTCCTTCTCTCGTCCGAGAAAGACAAGGGAGACAGACAGAGAAAGAAAGACAGCGACAGATAAAGAGAGGAGCAGAAAACGGAGGGTCTTTAACGTTTGTGCTGACAGAGTGTTCAGTAAGGGGGAAGGAAGCAGAGAGATGATTTGTTTTCCGTGTGTTTTGGATGTGCCAGAGACAGGCGCAATAGCCGATTGGTTAAAGCATTGGGCTTTCAATCTGAGGGTCCCAGGTTCGAATCTCGGTAACGGTGCCTGGTGGGTAAGAGTGGAGATTTTTCAGATCTCCCAGGTCAAGATATGTGCAGACCTGAACCCCCTTCGTGTGTATACGCATGCAGAAAATCAAATACGCACGTTAAAGATCCTGTAATCCATGTCAGCGTTCGGTGTGTTATGGAAACAAAATACATACCCAGCATGCACACCCTCGAAAACGGAGTATGGCTGCCTGCATGGCGGGGTAAAAACGGTCACACACGTAAAAGCCCACACATGCACAAACGAGTGAAGGTGGAAGTTGCAGCCCATGAAGGCAGAAGGATGTGCCAGAAACATCGGCGTTTGGAGTGCGTGGCTGCTTTCATACGATACGGAGTGCGTGGCTGCTTTCATACGATACGGAGTGCGTGGCTGCTTTCATACGATACGGAGTGCGTGGCTGCTTCATGCGATAGTGTGATGTACTTCCATAGGGGTCAACAGATTCCGTTTATTCTGGCTGTCTGGCTGTCAGTCTGTCTGCCTATCTGTATCCCCCCCCCCCCTCTCTCTCTCTCTCTATGAGTATGTGTGTGTACCCTCATTTTGCTGCCCAGCCCCACCTCCCATCTCTCTCTCTCTATATATATATATATATATAACGAAAAATCAGTTTCCCAAGGCATTTAAACTGGCAAAAGTCATCCCGCTGTACAAGTCAGGAGATCAAACAGAGCCTTCAAATTATAGACCAATTTCAATTTGTCTATTTTGTCAAAATCCCTAGAAACCCACATTAAAAACCACATTTTTAGTCATTTTAATTCCTGTAATTTGTTTCATCCAAGTCAGTCTGGTTTCAGACCTATTCATTCATGCCACACTGCATTAACATCCTTAGTTGACAAGTGGCTGACTAATATAAATAATAATAACTTTACTGGAGTTCTATTTGTAGACTTCGCAAAAGCCTTTGATGTGATTGATCATGCACTTCTTCTTAAAAAACTTTATGGCTTATCAAACAATACATTAGATCTCTTGCACTCATTTTTATCTGATAGGAAACAACTGGTGATAATTAATAGAAAAGAATCTTCTCTATTATCTATTGAATATGGTGTTCCTCAGGGTTCTGTGTTGGGACCAGTATTGTTTTCCATTTATATAAATGATTTACCTTTATTTATCACTGCATTTTGTGAACTGTTTGCTGACAATACGACTTTACACGTTGACAGTTCTATACTCTCTGAAGTTTGCAGAACATTGCTGGTAAGTATTAATCAGTTAACTGATTGGTCTGAACTAAACCACATGAGTTTGCATCCACAAAAAAACAAACAAATACATGTTGATTACAACCAGACAGAAGCGTCAAACTCTTGCATCTAATTCCTCCTCCCTTTTAATAAATGGCAAAGTCATTGAAGAAGTCGACAGTCACAAGGTTCTTGGGGTAATTATTGATAACAACTTGACCTGGTCTGATCACATATCAATGTTATGTAAAACTATTTCAAAAAAGGTATGTCAACTTTCTAAAATAAAACATTTTTTAAATTTACATACCCGAAAAATATTTTTTCACGCCTACATTGAATCTTATATAAACTATGCCTCAACTGTCTGGGATTCAGCGAGTGATAACATCCTACAACCACTCCTAAGTCTTCATAGGTGTGCTTTTAAATTAGTTATTTTAAATTCGTCCTCTTTATATGTTTCTGATTATATAGAACTTGATATATTGCCACTGAAAATTAAACTGAAATATAATAAAGCCATATTTAGGTTCAAAATATTATCAGGTTATGCCCCACCCTCTCTCATAAGTAATTTTCCAGTAAATAGACACCGTCACATACATAAATTAACCTTGCCTCGGCCAAGAATTGATCTTTATAAAACAAGTCGCACATACTCTGGTGGATATTTATGGAATTCTATTTCATCTACACTTAATATAAACTCCAGTCTCAGTGTCTTCAAAAGACTATATCATGAACATCTAATGTCAGAGCTAAGTTATACGAATCCTTGAAATTTCTGAGACTGATAAACAAATGATGTATTCTCAATATCCTTGTCTATCTCCTTTCCTCCCTTCCTCCTTCCCTCACTCCTACCTCTCTTCCTCTCTCTCTCTCTCAACAGTTTTCTTCTCTTTCCGTCTTCGTATCTCTTCCTCTCTTACCGTCTTCTTTCCTCTCTCCTTCACGCAAAAGCATACTATGTTATTTTGTGGGGAATTGTGTATTTTCTATGCCATTTATTTTTCTTGTTGTTGTTGCCATGCAATGTTTTTTGGGTTCTCTTTCCTCTTTTTTTCAATCTTCTTGTATTCTAGATTAGTTTATACGTTTTCTTTACGAGGGTAGGATGAAAACAGGCCGATAAGTGCCTATTCCTTTTCCCTCAATAAAAAAGTTCGATTTCGATTTCTCTCTCTCTCTCTCTCTCTCTCTCTCTCTCTCTCTCTCTCTCTCTCTCTCTCTCTCTATATATATATATATATATATATATATATATATATAGTATACATGCATGATAAAATCGGTTTTATTTCTTTTCTGTTTCCTTTATTTATTTTTTTTCATTTTTCTTTCTCTCGATGTTTTACATTTCAGTACAAACATCGATGTTCGAGCACAAAGTGTGTAAATGGAAGGGAACACTGCAAATACATGATATGAAAATGAACAGTCATATGACCGTTTTTTTCTTGTTGACATTTCCCCCCTTATGAACATGTCTTTGAACAATCATTCTTGAAAGGAATGGATTTCCTTTCTTCTCAGTTGGTTCTAGTTTTGATTTATTTATTTTCTATCTTCCCTTCTTCGTTTCTTTGTCATTCTTTATTTATCTTCTTTTTCGTTCTTTTCTTTCTTTCGTTTTCTTTCTTCTTTCTCCCTTCTTTTATGATGTCTCTCTTTTTTGTTATGGAAGAGTTCACCTTGTTTTTGGCATTGTAGAAGCCATCAAATGCTGGCATACGTGTGATGTATATAGATATATACAAGCGCATAAACACAGGCCCGGAATGTAAACTTACACTTCCGGGTAAGCACATCAGTATGAATCAATACATGCAAGCAGTCTCTTTGAGTTTCCTGGATAAGACTCAGACATCTTTCTGTTTCTGTCTCTGTCTCTGTCTCTCACTCACTCACTCTCTCTGTCTCTGTCTTTCTCTCAGACATAAATGTGTGTGTGATAGTCAGTCGTGTCCGACTATGACCATCAGAACAGCAGAGGAGGCAACTGCTGTTCCGACTATTTGGGCTAGAATTTGATTATAGTGGAGAGTGTCTTGCACAAGTTACATCCCCACTCTCTCGGCCAAGAGGGTTTTAGGACAGTCGGCGTTGGGATGGTTCCCAAAGGCCAACTAGCCCACAAGGCTGCAGCACTAAGAGCCAGTGCGATTTTGCCTCCTAGTTTGAGAGTCATAGTCCTTCATAAAAGACTAAGCTGTAAATGATTTCCCATTGACTGGAGAAACCATTGATAATACAGCTCTCACTTTGCTGTTGGCCCAAATGTAAACTTATGTCAATCTGTGATATAAGCCGAGTGTTGGGCCCTACACATAAATGTACAGACATACATACACACATACAAACACACACAGACACACACACACACACACACACACACACACACATATATATACCCATCTTGTCCCTTTCTTTTCTCCTCTCTGTCCCCCCCCCCCTCTCTCTCTTTCCATCTGTCTCTCGCCCTGCCCTGTTTCTGTCTTCCTCTCTCTGTCTCTGTTTCACACATAAAATACTCTTAGTTCAGAATGATAGAGGGGTTAAAACAGTCACGGAATGAGGGGAAAGTATACAGGAAGTAAGATATATATATATATATATATGTGTGTGTGTGTGTATATATATATATGTGTGTGTGTGTGTGTGTGTGTGTAATATATATATAATATATATGTATGTATATATGCATATATATATATATATATGTATCGAATATATATATATATATATGCAATCACAACAAGAACCCACGGCTCCTTGACGGACGTAGAAATAACAGGAATGATCGTTTCGAACTCCGACGAAACACTGACACTATGAGGACTATAAACCGTAACGGTGCTAGCAAGGGGGTGTGCTGCCGCGGAGGGTGGCTAGCTGACTGTGGACCAGGAGAATCCCTGGTGGGTCTGTGTCCAAGACCCATTGTCTGCGCTTTAAGTCTCTCCATACGAACGGCGAAAGAGACGACGTTAACAGCGTTTCATCCCAATTACCATCATCAAAATATTGCAAACGGAACGCTCATATACTGAAGAGGTGAATGTTGACAAGGAATACCACAGTTCTGACGACGAAAGCTAATGGTTGGGTCATTCAGACACCCACTGGACATCCGAGGGGTCTGTGTAGAGGAGAAGAGAGGACTGGCCGTACTGAGTGAGTTAACCACATCGTGATCAGACATCACAAAAATGTAATGATGCTCCAGCTTAAGAGACATTTCAGCAACATGAACAGCGTAATGAGCACAATACGGGGGACGACATTTTTGACATTATGGTATCAAAGAGATGTAAACTATTAGCAATGCACACCGCATACGTTGTGGGGCTCAGTGTAATTCATTTGACTTCATACAGTCATTATGAATGTTACAACCTTTATACCTTCCCTGTAAAGAAATTATTTTGCAGAAGTTAAAGACTTCAAAATGAAGGCGTAAAGACACTAGAACAAAGCGGACAGTAAAGCTGTGAGCTGAGGCAGGTTCAGTAAAACCTTTCTAGATGTATTATTCAACATTTACATTTTGATGACGTTTAGATGCTGCTTCCAAGCCCAAGGCTACATTGAAATAGAGAGCGGATATTCTTGTGAAATGTACAGTTTTTTTGAATACTCAGTGTGTGTGTGTGTGTGTGTGTGTGTGTGTGTGTGTGTGTGTGTGTGTGTGTGTGTGTGTGTGTGTGTGTGTGTGTGTGCGAGTGAGCGTGCATATGTGTGTGTGTGTGTGTGTTCGAACGCTCGCGCACGCGCACGCAAGTCGTAATTGTTTGCATTTGATGGTTTATTGACGTGCGCGTTTTTGTGCGTTCGCCTCTCATTTGCTGACATATTCAGAAGGAATAACGGGCGGGAGTGTATCCTGGTGACTACGAGTGGTAATGGCACATTGTCATCCTCGGGTATAGGCCATTGCACTGTGTTTTGTTTTTGTCACCATTGATCTGTGCTGCACGTAACGGGGACGGACCACTAAAAATCAGGGAAGCTGTGCTGTTCCCGTTGACTGGGAGGGGTCCTTTGACGTGTCTTCAACGACATGCTTCCCAGGATCACGATCCGATCATGCTGCAATGGCCTGCACATATTCTGGCCTTTGTCGCTACGGAGAGAGCATGCAGCTAGTTTAGAACTGGTTCTTATTTTCACTTTGTGCCAGCGGGGGAAAGCAAGCAACTGGCCGGGAACTCTACATGCCTGATCTTAATGCTGCGGTGCTCCATGCACTGATGACTTCTTCTTCCGTGTCAACCCAGGATTTCTCTGCAATCCCACGATTTCTATCATTTTGAGAGAATCGTGGAGTGCTCCCCCCCACGCCTTACTTTAACCCTTTCACCGCCAAGCTCCCATTTATGCACAGGCGTGGTAGAGGACCCATGTCACTGAAAGGTGACCATTCATTGGTCTGTTATCCATGAACCTACTGCTCCTAATGTTCACAGGTAGGATAGGCCATATTTTCTATACATCGCAGGGGGAATCCCCAGCTATTCTTAGCCACTATATTTTCTGTGTTTATACCACAAGGGAATTTTGTACTCTAAATTGGCTGCCGGTGAAAGGGTTAAGAGAAAGCGTGGGATTGCGAGAAAGTGTGTTGCTTCCCCTCCTACGTGTTCTCTCAGTGTGTGAGAAAGTGTGGTAAGTCCGCCTTGATTTTATCAAAAATATTTCCTTTATCAACGGTGTTGGCTTCTTGTCTTTTCCCATTGTAAATCTTAGAGAAAAATGAGAGAGAGACAGAGAGAGGGCGGGGGGAGCAACCACAACGATGATCATGATTATTACCATGGCGTTAGCGAAGTGATGACACTGAAACTGACATCTATTTTTTGTATTTCACATAAGATGGATCATAGCAAAATGCATCGACCTCAAATTCAACATCGGAATCAATAGCGAACAACAAAATTAAGTAATGTGTATAACTCAAGCAGAAATATATCAATACTTGAACCGAATCTTTCCGGAGGAATGTTGGGAATAATGATCGAAATGATGCAACTATCTACATAGACGTGACAGGAAAAGGTGTTACACAATGCTGTACCCTCGCGCAGGGAGCGTGAAAATGGGACCAAATAAAGTTTTGATCTGTTTTGTGATGCAAGCTTTTCTGCCATATTTATTTAGAAAGTTCCTTCATTTGATGCTTGTTCATAATTTATTTTCATCTATTAGTGTAAAGGTCCTTTCGAATGCAAAGTTGCACTGAAAATAGATTCTCGGTTTCAGGGAAGACGCTCGGAACATGAAAATATCATTATAAAATCAACGTAAAAAAAGAACAAATGAACTAGCAAACAGACAAATAGAAACACGCGCTGGCGTGCGCGCGCGTGCGCGCGCGCGCACACACACACACACACACACACACACACACACACACACACACACACACATTTCCTTGAACTATCCTCTTCCATTCCTATTATTATGGTATGTATTCGTCGCCCTGAAAATGTCTTTCACCACAGCCTACCATTCCCAGATGTCTTTGCTGTTCTTGATTGTTCTTATTTGTGCTTTATCCTGATCGCTGTTGGTCTGGTTCAACTGCACGTCTTGTCTGCATCTTTGTCCTAAGGTTAGATCGCTTGAATGGACTTCATTGAATAAACCATCTGAGTCTCTCTCTCTCTGTCTCTCTCTGTGTCTCAGTGTCTCTCTCTCTCTCTCTCCGTGTCTCTGTCTCTGTCTGTCTGTCTGTTTGTCTCTCTCTCTCTCTCTCTCTCTCTCTCTCTCTCTCTCTCTCTTTCTCCAACACTGTCTTTACCTAGTAGTGCGTGCGTCGTTCGTGCGTGAGTACGTGCTAATTCATGTGTGAATTAATGTTACCAAAACTAGTAAAACATTCACGCTTTATGTATCTCATTTTATTTTGCTTAAATGTTTTGTTTGCTGCTGGTGGTTTTTGGTTTTGTTTTTCTGTCTTTCTGCTCGAGTTTTTTTCTTTCTTTTTTAGATTTTGAAATATCATTTTACGAAGAAGCGAACAGGCATATTCCACTGATAGGAATATTACCACTCAGTATTATTGGTAGGATTGCCTTTTCTTTTTCTTACGATAGTTCAGCCTTGGTGTTTCTCTCAAAGTAAAACTCCCCCTCGCTGTAAGGGTACCTGCTCTGTTGATGGAAGGCATATGTTCTGTCTGTTCTCTCGTTTGATGCTGTAACTCCACTTTCGGGGAACTTCTCTTTGAGTGCCAGGCCTTCGTGTCTTTGGTTTGCTCCATAGTGTGTAACTGATGGTCTGTCAGATGGTTTTAGTTTACTGTTATACCCTGGTTCCATGTATGCTTCAAGCTTCATCAAGACTGAGTCATGCGTATTGTTGATGAACAGTAGGAGCTGTATTAGGATAACATTAAACAGTCATAGGTGAAAAAAGACGGGGCTCGTTGTCTGTCTGTCTGTCTGTCTGTCTCTCTCCTGGAGGAAGCAGAAAAAAAGTTTACTATGGGTCATGACAGTACGACAGTTAATACTATCATTTGATGATGTTCTTATATAACTATTTTTTTCCTTTTATGGAAATTCTTTATTTAGTTATTTCATCACCACCACCCCTGACTGTTTATGTGCCCATGGCCGAAAAACATGAAAACATTTCATCTCTTCATCTCTCTCCCTCTCTCCCTCCCTCCCTCTCTCCCCCCTTCTCCTTCCCGCCATGTCTTCCTTTCTCTGCTCTCATGATTGTCCTGATAATATTCACCTCCCTCCCTCAATAATATATATATATATATATATATATATATATATATATATATATATATATATATATATATATATCTACCCCAAAAAGCTACAAAAAATCTGACACCCAGTTCATCAGCACAACGGTGGAGAAAGAATAACAACCAAACACTGAGCTACTGGGTGGGAAAGGAGGGGTAGGGTAGAGGGAAGGGGAGGGGGATGTTTGGGTATGGGGTGGGAGGGTCGGGGAGTAGTGCTGAAGAAACCCGACTCCTCCATCTACCGTTTGCCACAAGGCAAAATGTCAGCAGTGAGTGCAGCGGTCGTGGTGAGCTGCGTGCACGTGCAGCCTGTAGCGCTGTGGCCGACAGACAGGGACCCACCCACTGCAGCCCTCCCTCTGGTGTCAGCCCGTGCAGCACGGCATGGCGGAGTGGGGCCACTGGCTGACAGGGCGTGATGGAGAGAGGAGGCAGGGGGGAGGGGAAAGATGATGAGAATAGACAAAGTAGAATAATAGTGTGTGTGCGTGCGTGCGTGCGTGTGTGTGTGTGTGTGTGTGTTTGTGTGGAACTAATGCTTAAGGAGAAAAATGAAACGGGAAGTTGACACATGGTGCAAGGTGACCATAAGAAAAATAGGTGAGAGAAAGATCGATCGATCGATAGATAGATAGATAGATAGATATACCCGAACCATTAAATCGTGTAAATGTCAGTCGGGAAGTTCCCTCTACCCAACCCATGTCAACCGCCACCTCCCCACCCATCATTAGAAATGGAAAGCTGGATAAAGAGGCAGATGAGATAGGGAAGAAAAGGAGAGGGATATGAAAAGAAAGAAGTGAAAAAGAAAAAGAAGGAAGAACAGAATGAAGAAGGAATAATAATAATAATAATAATGGATACTTATATAGCACACTAACCAGAAATCTGCTCTAGGTGCTTTATAAAAATGCTTTGTTAACATAAAACATTACATCTATGTTACATACACACACCAAATGTGACTACACACACACACACACACACACACACACACACACACACACAGCATACATACATTTTAACATACATGTGTATCTAACAGCTACCCAAACACATACGCATACATAGATAAAACGGAGAGATGATTTCATGCATATATTCAATGACAGTGAGGCACACACAACAATAAAAAAGAGAGAAAGGACAGCGACTGCTGACTGCTGTATACAGTGAGGGTGAGGCAGAGTGGGGGGCTTTGTTCCCTCTCTACCCACTTCTCCTAACCTTCCTTGGTGCTTGCTCCTCTCCAGCAAGTGCTTGACACATTATTTGTGTCTGCCAGCACAAGTGTTAGACATGTGATTCACTTGTACAGAAACAAGTGTTCAACACATGATTCACTTGTACTGAACACAAACGCCTGTCTTATGATTTTCTCTCTCTCTCTCTCTCTCTTTTATTTTATTTTTTTACTCACTTGTGTAAACAAAGTGAGTCTATGTTTTAACCCGGTGTTCGGTTGTCCCTGTGTGTGTGTGTCCGTGGTAAACTTTAACATTGACATTTTCTCTGCAAATACTTTTTCAGTTGACACCAAATTAGGGATAAAAATAGGAAAAATTCAGTTCTTTCCAGTCATCTTGTTTAAAACAATATTGCACCTCTGGGATGGGCATAAAAAAATAAAAAATGAAGCCTAATTATATGCAAACTGAATTTACTGTTATATTTATATTTTTTGTATTCTCTAAACTTGGCACTTTGATCTGATATTCTGACCCAACAACAAGAACAGTCATTATTATGATTTTTTGTTCAAACAGAAACTTCTTTTGCTAAGCATGGAAGTTTTATTTATTTTGAAAACGTTTTGGTGCAGATAGTAAAAAAGGAAAATTACTCAGTAATGAATGCTAGGGGATTAATTTGCTTTAAACTGATCTTTCTCATCTTAAACATTATATTTTGAAATTATGCTCAATACATAAAAAGCTTGTGTGTTTTACTCTCAGTGTACAGGGCTTTCACTATGTTCATTCGCCCAAGTGGTCTTTTTCGGAAAATACTAAAATCAATACGACGAGTGGACTGTTGGCTGAGCCCAGAAGGTCATGTTGTTGACCTACCCGTTCAATTCTATATTCAATGGACAATACACGATAACATGTGATGGAAAGTTGGAGAAGGAGATCGTTAAATATTTATTCAGAGAAAGATTTGTGAACGCCTCATCACTTACTGGATTATGCCCCAAACTGCCATAAACATATCCACAGAATCAGTCGGAATTCACAGTTAAAAATTGTAAACCATGCGAGTTAATACCCTTGAACTGATCACGATGAAACGACAAAATTTCCAGTCTTGACTTTTCTCAAAATGAAGTCCTTTTCACTTCTTACGACGTTTAGAAGTACTTGCACTTGGCTCTACATGTTATTAGTTTAACAAAATACTAAATTTTCATATCAACTTTAAAACTATAAAACTAGAATGAATATAAAAGAGAAATTGAATCGACCGTGTCGTACTACATTCCCGGCGGGTGTAAGTAAACTTGTACATCTATCTAGATCTAGTGAAAACGGCTAAATGTTGCAGTGTGATTGCGGCGATAGCCATTAAAAAGATTTTTTTTTTTTTTTTTTTTTATTGCCCTCAAAGATTTTTTTAATGCCCAAGATACACCAGAATAATATGATTTAAACAGCGTTCTCACTGCGAATACCGCAATCGATTTATCGCCCTTTAAAAAAGTATGTTCAAATGTTAAATTTTAGAACGTCAGTCAAAGAGCCACGATAGTGTAATGGAAAAGGCAGTTTCTTCTCACCCGAACACGCGGGGTTCGAATCTGGTTAGGACTTTTTTTTTTTTTTTTTTTAACGCGAAGCTTTATAATAACAA
The DNA here is from genome assembly GCF_041734735.1 of Babylonia areolata. Taxonomy (NCBI): domain Eukaryota; kingdom Metazoa; phylum Mollusca; class Gastropoda; order Neogastropoda; family Buccinidae; genus Babylonia; species Babylonia areolata. Next base: position 34,369,571 of record NC_134880.1, read on the forward strand.
ATACAGAACACATTTTCAAGATTAGATTTTTTTAAAGTGTATCACAAGTGAGTCTTGAAGGCCTTGCCTCTTTTTTTCTTTTTTTTTTTTTTTTCTTTTTTTTTTTTTTGCGGTTGTTGTTTTGTGGGCCCTACAACCTCCTCTTTTTTTTTTCCTGCTTCTTGTTTTTTCTTTGGTCACGTGACCGGCAAAGGCTGGAGATTCCAACAACCCGGGGCTGTCCTGCACAGTCCAAAGAAATACGACAACAAAGGGGGTCTCCGGATCTTCCATCGCTGAATAAAAGGCAGCCAACGCTTGCAAATTTACAAAGACAATCTTTCATTCATTCACTCAGACATACTGACAGCAGTGAGGCCCCAATGCAATTGAATGAGTAATTGACAAATGTGAAATATATGGACCTGGCCGATTGGTTGGTCTGCTTAAGCAACAATAATGACAATGAGAACGAAATATTCAATAGTTAAATGAATGGACAGACACAATCGTTCAGTTTGACGAAACTAGATAATCGATTTATTTAAAATAAGTATGCAACTGAGAAAGAACGAAAAAATAGATACAGAAATATGCAAATAAGTACGTATGAAAAACTAAACAAATTATTTAATGGATATGATCAATCAAATTAGTAAACAAATAAATCGTTTGAGTGATATAATGTTACAACTAAGAAACAAAGAATACATGAATAACTGAATAGGTGAATTAAAACAAAACAAACAAAATGAACGGACAAATGATTGAAAGTGAAATGAACAGAACCAATGAATCAATAACTGCACGAATAACCAATTAGATCAGTTACTATAAGCAAAACAAAAAATCAATGATAAAACCACGGAGACTGAGAGACCTGACTATAGCAAACTGCGGTGGACAATTTGATTTTTTTTAAATCTCATCACCAACGCTTCACACCGATACGCTTGAAACTATCCCCCATCCTCAGCCATTTCTCTCTCTCTCTCTCTCTCTCTCTCTCTCTCTCTCTCTCTCTCTCTCTCTCTCTCTCTCTCTCTCTCTCTCTCTCTCTCTCTCTGGTTGATTCCTTCGATGTCACCTCTTGTCTCTGCGTTTCGTGTGTGTGTGTGTGTGTGTGTGTGTGTGTGTGTGTGTGTGTGTGTGTGTGCTTTCAGTTCTCCCCCCTGATTCTGTTGTGAAGCAGAGGCGATTCCATCCAGTTGTGATGTCAGAGGTTTTGCTCCTTAAATTGAAAAAAAAGACTGTAAAGTTCAAAAGTTGTACAGAATCTTTTCCTTTTTTTCCAAGGAAAGCGCAACCCGTACCTGTACATTTCTCTGTCTTTGAAAGTTTTGTACCTTTGTCTTCTGCTTTCTCTCTGTCTCTGATTCTGTCTGTCTGCCTGTCTGGTCTGTCTGTCTATCAGTCTCTCTCTGTGATTATCTATCTCTGTATGAAATGGGCAGTTCCGTCGGACTTCAAACGACTAACCGTCTAACGTAACAGTGTGTGTTACAGTCAGTAAACTGTGTGTTAAGATTTCGTTGTTGTTGTTGCTGCTGTTGTTTAACAGCATTATCACCTTAACCGTAAACTTCGTGCGTTGTAAAAGGACGACACGAAAAAACGAAACTAATTATTCACTGGTCGCTTCAAAGTGACATGCAATAAAATGTCAGTGTCTCTGTCTCTATTTTTAACTCCATCTTTGACAGAGGTGTATGTTCTGCTGAATGAGCAATGGCCACCATGGTCTCAATCCACAACAAGGGGATTTACATTAAGCTGAAAACTACAGAGGAGTTCCTTTTGCTCAGCATAATCAGCAAATATTTTACATCTATACTAAACTCAGGGTTTTACAAGTGGTTAGAAGACAGCAATAAGATCTCAGAGAGCCAAGCTGGTTTCCCAAAAAATTACTCTACAACTGACCAGATCTTTAACTTGTTTGCAATCGCCAAAAATATTTAATCAAGAAAGGACAGAAATGAAACGTTGCGTTTGTCGACTTTAGGAAGGCCTTTGACTCATTAAATCACGAAATATTATTGGAGACTGTTTACAATCAGAGAATTAAGGGAAATTTTACTACATTCTGACAGCTATGTATAACTCATTTGTATCATGTGTAAAAGTAAACGGCGTCTTTCAATTGCCCAAATGGGGGTCCGTCAAGGAGTCATACACTACTTTCACTCTTTATTAATCAGCTTCCAAACCATATAACAGACAGAGTAAAACATGGCAAACAACACTTACCTTGCCTTATGGATGCAGCAGATTAAGACTGTAAGTCAAAGATTCAAAGAAGAAGATTCAAAGAAGTGTAATCCTTTTGCCCCTTTTGAGGTCTGAGAGATACAATAACAACACATACTCATTGAATCACAACTTCAGTCCAACGATGTCTCGCAAAAACGCACACACACACACACACACGCACGCACGCACGCACGCGCGCGCGCGCTAATGATAATGATTTGCAACAAAACAAATCAAACTTAAACATACTGACAAATATATTTTAAATGTAACAGAAATTACACACCCTTTCCAAGTTTTGTGAATTTACTTAGATTAAGTTGTGTTTTCTTCCCAGCACGAAATAATTGGCATAAACCGAACATTGACATATGTGATTTATATTTATGTGGTATCAATTTATTTCGAATTGCAGTATTTTGGGGACATTCTAAAACTAAATGAAATTCATCCCCAACAGTATCCATATTACATTCCTTGCAAATTCTGTTTTCTCTGTTTTCGCCTTCTCTTCTTCCTGTTTCAGTCTGCAAGGAGGCTACCAAGGTAATCATGTTCAGTAAATGCAGCCACTTCTCTATGCACGAAGGAAGTGATCTCGAAATTACAATTCACAACAATGCTCAGCATCAACGAGGGTACTGACCCCTTTGTAGCAAAAGAGAAAAAAATATCCGTGTACGTTCTGTGCAAAGCTTTTCAGAAATGTAAAGAGATGACCAAAGGTGTCCTCTTTAAAATGTTTTGATCAAACTTTTCTTTACCAATACTGCTATATATTTCAGAATTTTGGGGGCATAAAAATTAATAACAAATAGAACGAGTTCATCTGCTAGACTCCAAAAGATGTTTGGGTGTTTTAGTTGGCACTCCCAATAAATTGGTTTACGATGAAATCGGCAGACTACCTATTATCTGTTAATAGCTACGTAAGATGTGCAAATTACTTGTTTTGGTTACTGCAGCTTCAAGAAAATATATTACGAAGTCAATCGTATATAATGCCTCTTAATGAACAGGGAAAGATTTGTTGGGCAACACAATATTAGATTCTTTTTAGCACTGGCTTTATTATGTTTGGTTGTTCAGGGAGTGGGGAATGAAAACATGTTTTTGATGTCGTTCAGAAGGTCGATAGACGTGTTCACACAGGACTGGTTTCCACCAATGAGAGACAGGTACCGTTATGATGTATATCGTTCATTTAAATCGGTATTCCAGAATGACAAATATATATCAGATATTGATATTTACTGTTTCAGGGTAGCATTGACCCCCCCCCCTCTCTCTCTCTCTCTCTCTCTCTCTCTCTCTCTCTCTCTCTCTCTCTCTCTCTCTGTGATAAAGTTCATTTGTATGCTTTGAAAAAATTTCTAGGAGTGTCCCCACAAAAACCTAATAATTTTATCTATGGCGAAACAAACACACGATATCTTTACAGTCTGCTACTAAATGCATTCATTATTGGTTAATGTTGACACAGATGGATACTCATAGACTACCACACAAGGCATACAGAATGTTATTAGAACTGGGTGGCAGAGATAAGAAAAATTGGGTTTCGAATATTAGGGTGAAGCTATGTGAAAATGGATTTGCTTTTGTGTGGTTTAGCCAAGTGGTTGGGGATACTAAAGCTTCTATTCGTGTGTTTTGTGAAAGAATGATTGACAGCAGATGGTAAAACTGGAATTCACATATCCAAGGCAGTGACAGATTTGAGATTTATTGACTTATCAATAACCTACATAATTTTCCAAACTTATATGTCTATGAATGTTGACAGGCATGTGAAACATGTAATCACCAAATTTATATTTGGTGTTTCTGAACTGTTTGTCTATCGGTATCGTTACAGACAGTCTGACATTTCTGATACTGTTTGTCCGTTATGCAAAAAATCAAAGGAAGTCCATTTTGTGCTAGATTGTGCAGAATTGAGAGATATGAGAACAATTAATTCCAGAAAAATATTTCAAACCACCTTGTTTATTCAAACTCGTCTTGTTAATGTCATCTACAAACGAAAGTCTTGTTAAACAATTCACTCTTTATCTGTATAAAGCGTTTAAACGTCGAAGTGCCTTCGTAACATCTTGAACATTCTGTGTATTTGTACACGACTTTCATGTTTATCCCCCTTCTAAGGGGCTATGGCCTTTATGAATAAAACATCTTCAGTCTTCAGTCTTCTGTGTGTGTGTGTGTGTGTGTGTGTGTGTGTGTGTGTGTGTGTGTGTGTGTGTGTGTGTGTGTGTCTGTGTATATGTGTGTGTGTTTATCTAGTCGTTTCCCTTTATCGTTCTCTTCCTGCGTCCCCTTCTTTGTATCTCCCTAGGTGAGGAGTGAGGAGAGGAGGGGGAGCAGAGACGAACGGACGGAGCGTGAGGGAGAGAGAGTGAAAGAAGGGGCGGAGGAGGGTGAAAACTCCTCACAACAATCACGGAACATGGCACATGGGCCAGTGTTTTTTGTTTGTTTGTTTTTTGTTCGGTTGGTTGGTTGGTTTGAGTTCTTTTCATCAAAAACAACAAACTAAAAAAAAGCGCGGGTATGACGTCATATTTGCAAAGGTTAAAACGCCCCCCCCCCCCCCAACCCCCCCCCCTCCCCCGGAGACCCTGACGGCAAAGAAAGGGAGATTAGCTTTTTGCATTACTACCACTGGTCGTTTGTTTTTTTACACACTTTTTTTTTAATCCATAGAAAGACGAGTAGGACGATCTTTAAGACTCCACATGGTTCTTTTTAACGAGTTCTCAGCGACGAAATATCGAGTGAGTGAAGGAGTGAGTGTGTGTGTGTGTGTGTGTGTGTGTGTGTGTGTGTGTGTGTCTGTCTGTCTGTTTGTATGTATGTATGTATGTTTTATGGGCACCAGGAGCTTTGTGCAGAAATCATCAGGCTTCTCTTATTTAGCTTACCAGATGGGACGCTTCAGTGTACTGAAGATAAAAAAAAGAAAAAAAAAGTGGTCCCACAAAACCAAGATTTCCTTGACTCCTTCACGTTACCACTTGTGATCTGAGCAGTCGATGGAGTGGGAAAAAACTGTTACAAAATAGAATCACAGGCTGCAAAGGGCTGTAAAATTACAGGGCTGACTGGAAGAAGACTTTTTTTGTAGGTTTCGGCGTATACATATTTTTCTTCAGTTGGATAAGTTAAATCTCTTCCCCCACTCATCTCGCTCTCCGCACACCAACCACCACGCCGCGCGCGCGCGCGCGCACACACACACACACACACACACACACACACACACACACAAAAGGCGAAATAATAAAGAAAATAAGAAATAACATCTAGAAACCTCATCAAGTGCTTCTTCTTGTTTTTTTCTTTTTGTTCTAATTCTTTTTCTCCTTGTTCTGATTCTGGTTCTTCACTCTTTCTTTCTTTGTTTCTTCATGTTCTTCTTCCTCTTCGTTTGTGGGTCTTGATACTCGCGTTAACTCGTGTAAACAAGCTGGCTTTATGTGCATTGCCGTTTTTACCCTGCCGTACCATATTCCGTTTTGGGGGCAGTGGGTAATGTAGGAAGCATAAGCACATGATTTGAAAAAAAAAAAAAAAGAAGAAATCTTTGTACTTGCCTGACCAAAGTTGGTGAAAAGCGTCAGATATTTAAATACTTCACGAGAAGGAAGACTTTGTTGCACTAATTACATATTGAAAGAGGATTCTATCTCCTTTCACCGGGAAGGATTTTTACTGGTTGTGGTAAATAGAAACCTTTTAATTAAATGGTTGGGGGAAATGAAAAATATGATATTCTTGCTTTCGACGATTGTATTTTAAACAATAAGGCGAAGACATAGCACTTGATATATTGTATCTTAAACAGTAAGACGACGAGAAAGATATGGAGGTATCATATCTTAAACAGTAAGACGACGACATAGATATGGAGGTATCATATCTTAAACAGTAAGACGACGAGAAAGATATGGAGGTATCATATCTTAAACAGTAAGACGACGAGAAAGATATGGAGGTATCATATCTTAAACAGTAAGACGACGACATGGATATGGAGGTATCGTATCTTAAACAGTAAGACGACGACATAGATATGGAGGTATCGTATCTTAAACAGTAAGACGACGAGAAAGATATGGAGGTATCATATCTTAAACAGTAAGACGACGACATAGATATGGAGGTATCATATCTTAAACAGTAAGACGACGACATAGATATGGAGGTATCATATCTTAAACAGTAAGACGACGACATAGATATGGAGGTATCATATCTTAAACAGTAAGACGACGAGAAAGATATGGAGGTATCATATCTTAAACAGTAAGACGACGACATGGATATGGAGGTATCGTATCTTAAACAGTAAGACGACGACATAGATATGGAGGTATCGTATCTTAAACAGTAAGACGACGACATGGATATGGAGGTATCATATCTTAAACAGTAAGACGACGACATGGATATGGAGGTATCGTATCTTAAACAGTAAGGCGACGAGAAAGATATGGAGGTAGCATATTTTAAACAGTAAGACGATGACATAGGAATTGAGATGTAATATCTTAAACAGATAGACCAGACACAGAAATTTAGATGGTATATCTTAAACAGTAAGACGACGACATGGAAATACATTGGATTGTATTGAACTATAAACAGAGTTATCAACCATGCTTTCTGTGTCCTTTTCCTCTTTATTTTCTTTTTATTGGTGTTCGAGAAAACGTGACTGTAGTTTACAAATAGCAGGGTGATGTGTATGTACATACCCCCACCCCCCCTCCCCGACCCCCATGTTTTTGTTCTTTGGCTCCTGAATGCGTGCAATCCGGCTGCCACAGAGTGTGGGCACCTTTCGAGCACAGCCAATTTCCTTCGCCGTTGTGTGTTGTGTTCTGTTTCGTCTGTTTCACGTGTTCTTTTTTCTTTTCATTCTTCCTTTCTTGCTTGCTGTTCTTTTCTTCTTTTTTCCCCTCGCTCTGTCTGCTTGTATGTGTGTTCTGTTCTTTTCTGGCTCTTTTGTGGCTGTGTTTTTCTTTCTTTTCCTTGTTTTGTTTTCTGTTTGCCGGTTGCTTTTTTCCATTTTACTGTATTTGTCTGTCTTTGTTGTCATTTTTTCCTTTCCTTCTTTCTTCTTTCTTTATTCTCATCCTTTATTTGTATCCTTTTTCAGTTTTTTTCGTCTTTTTTCTGTTTTTGTTTTTTGTTGTTAATTTTTCCCCGCTCTTCGTGTTTTCCTTCTCTTCCTTCTTTTGTCTGGTTTTTCTATTTCTCTCTTCCTTTTTTCTTTCTTTCTTTCTTTCATCGTTCCTCTTTCCTTCTTTCTTCCTTTTTTTAATCCTTTTCTCTCACTTTTTTTTTATTCTTTCTTCTTTTCTTCTTCTTTATTTGTTTGCTTTTCTTTTTTTCTTTAATTCCCTCTGGTCCTTCTTCCCCACTTCTTCTTTGTGTTGTTGTTGTCATTGTTGTGGCATAGAGATGAGAGGTTCACATGTACAGTGAGGAGCCGACTTGCATAATACACTCAGTGTTGAGCCCATCTCCCTCGCCCTGCCATTCCAGGCGCGTTCCTTGTTGAAACAATCTACTTGTCTGGTCTTGTCTAGTCTCAGATGGCTTTTTGTGGAGGGGGGGGGGAGAGGGTTGGATACCATTCTTTACCTCCGTGTCACTGACAGGTCTCGTCTCCATTTCGCTGTTTTTGGCCGTTGTTTGTGCCAGATGAATTCCTCTCGCCACCTTTCTGCCTGTGTGTGTGTGTGTGTGTGTGTGTGTGTGTGTGTGTGTTCTATGTGTATGCATTTGCGTGTGTGTGTGTGTGTGTGTGTTCTATGTGTATGCATTTGCGTGTGTGTTTGTTTGTTCGTTGATTGTGCCAGATGGATTCCTCTCACTGTCTGTATGTCTGTATTTCTGTCTCGTTCTCTATCTGTCACACAACGTTACGCCCTCTCTCTCTCTCTCTTCCTACCTCCCTCTCACATCTGCGCGCAGGCGTAGAAGTATACACATACCCACACTCACGCATAACTTGTACGCAGACATACACCCACGCTCGCATACGACTTTTGTTAAAGAAGAAAAACCTTGGTGGATGAATTAATGGAAAGCATTTTCCTAATAACATATATTTTGGTCATACAATATCTTTCATTGATCAAAAGAAGCATAAATCACCCATCTGAAATTGAGGCCATTGAACTGTATTTAAGTGTGTTTCATGTTCATTTATATCAGGCTGTTCAACTGAATATAACAATAACCCAGCTTCAAACATAGAGTTCTGTGAGCAACAAAATACCTTGTATGTTTTGTTGTTGTTTTTTTTTGTCCTTGTGAGAATGTGAGAAGAGTTTCCTTTTGATTTGACAAGGACAAGTATTAGAGGCGTTCGGCTGGGAGGCGGGGTGAACGGAGGTGTGTGAGGGGGGGGGAGGGGCGGCCGGGGGTGTGTCGGGGGGGGGGGGGGGGCGAGTGGGTAGAGAAAGAGAGGGAGTGGAAGAGAGAGAAACCTTCCGCTTTCTCGTAAAATCCAATTACTGCAGGTTTTTGGGAGGGTATTTTTCTGTTTCTGTTCCAGGCTTGCAATTTGTTTTCTCTACCTGTTCCGTTCATTTCGGGATCATCTGGAGTGGATCCATGTCCAGTCTCTTTTTTTAATGCCTGAGCTCCACCTTTAAGAAAAAAAAAACATATTGCTAATTGCTGTTTCGAGTTCCCCACCTTTTTAACCTTAACTGAATGAATTCTTCTGTTTTTGTCCTGGGGCAAAGGGGGCTTTTGAACCTTGTCTTGTGACATGGAGAGTTCGTTTCTTGAAGAGTTACTCCTACTTTTTTGTTGTTTGTTTTTTTTCTCTTCCTTTTAAGTCGGCGGTTTAAAAGTCTAGTTGAAGCAGACAGAGACATTGATTTTCCTGCTCGGAAAAGAATGGAATTTTCTGATAAATGTATTAATGGTCAGACTATAGGTAAAATCTACGTTGTATGGGATAGGTTTGTTTTCTTGGA
>NC_134880.1:34381303-34388803 GCF_041734735.1 Babylonia areolata
AGAATTCATCAAGAAGGATGAATGGCCTCCACAAAGTCTTGACTGTAACCCAATGGATTATGCCACATGGGACTCTCTGAAGGAGAAAGTTTACCGGGGAGTGAGAGACAAATTGACCGAGCAGGCGTTAGAGGACAGGATAATTATGTCATGGGAGGAGATATCGGTGGAAGAAAATTAATACGTAAAAGCATTTCTGCTTGGAAGAAACGGCTTCGTTTTGTCGTGGAGGAAGATGGAGGCCACATTGAGCATAAACTGAAACAAGTGAGTTTTCCTCTGATCTTGGATTTTTTTACATGCTGTTTTGAATTTGACAATACTCGCATAATTTGATATTTTAGATATTTTGCAGACTTGCTGATGATACCCTAAGGTTACTGTCTGAATTTTTTCAATGCATTCGGTTTCTTTTCCATGGAGAAAATACTTGTCAAAAAGCTGTTCACTTTTGGGACAGCCGATATATATATATATATATATATATATATATATATATATATATATATATATGTGTGTGTGTGTGTGTGTGTGTGTGTGTGTGTGTGTGTGTGTGTGTGCTTCTTCGTCCTCCTCTTTTTCCATGGCTATTTTATTTTGCATTCCTGTGTGTTTTTTTTCTGGCTGGACAGGTCAGGATGGATGGTGAACGATCTGTCATTAGCCTCGTCAATCGTCCTCTTCTCCCGCACCCCACTCGTCCTTCCCATGGCCACCTCTTTTCCTTCCCTCCTTTTCCTTCCCTCCTTTTCCTTCCTTTTCCTTCCCTCCTTTTCCTTCCCTCCTTTTCCTTCCTTTTCCTTCCTTTTCCTTCCCTCCTTTTCCTTCCTTTTCCTTCCCTCCTTTTCCTTCCCTCCTTTTCCCTCACTCCTTTTCCTTCCCTCCTTTTCCCTCCCTCCTTTTCCCTCCCTCCCTCCTTTTCCCCTCCCTCCTTTTCCCTCCCTCTTTTTCCCTCCCTCCTTTTCCTTCTTTTTCCTTCCCTCCTTTTCCCTCCTTCCTTTCCCTTCTCCTTTTCCTTCCCTCTTCTTCCCTCCCTCCTTTTCCCTCCCTCCTTTTCCTTCCCTCCTTTTCCCTCCCTCCTTTTCCCCTCCTTTTCCCTCCCTCCTTTTCCTTCTTTTCCTTCCCTCCTTTTCCTTCCCTCCTTTTCCTTCTCTCCTTTTCCCTCCCTCCTTTTCCTTCCCTCCTTTTCCCTCCCTCCTTTTCCTTCCCTCCTTTTCCCTCCCTCCTTTTCCCTCCCTCCTTTTCCTTCTTTTCCTTCCCTCCTTTTCCTTCCCCCCTTTTCCCTCCCTCCTTTTCCTTCCCTCCTTTTCCCTCCCTCATTTTCCCTCCCTCCTTTTCCTTCTTTTCCTTCCCTCCTTTTCCCTCCCTCCTTTTCCTTCCCTCCTTTTCCTTCCCTCCTTTTCCCTCCCTCCTTTTCCTTCTCTCCTTTTCCCTCCCTCCTTTTCCTTCCCTCCTTTTCCTTCTTTTTCCTTCCCTCCTTTTCCCTCCCTCCTTTTCCTTCCCTCCTTTTCCCTCCCTCCTTTTCCTTCTTTTTCTTTCCTTCCTTTTCCTTCCCTGCTTTTCCTTCCCTCCTTTTCCTTCCTTTTCCTTCCCTCGTTTTCCCTCCTTCCTTTTCCTTCCCTGCTTTTCCTTCCCTCCTTTTCCTTCCTTTTCCCTCCCTCGTTTTCCCTCCTTTTCCTTCCCTCCTTTTCCTTCCTTTTCCTTCCCTCCTTTTCCTTCTGTCCTTTTCCTTCTCTCCTTTCCCTCCCTCCTTTTCCTTCCCTCCTTTTCCTTCTGTCCTTTTCCTTCTCTCCTTTCCCTCCCTCCTTTTCCTTCCCTCCTTTTCCCTCCCTCCTTTTCCTTCTGTCCTTTTCCTTCTCTCCTTTCCCTCCCTCCTTTTCCTTCCCTCTTTTTCCTTCCCTCCTTTTCCCTCCCTCCTTTTCCTTCCCTCCTTTTCCTTCCCACCTTTTCCCTCCCTCCTTTTCCTTCCCACCTTTTCCTTTCTTTTCCTTCCCTCCTTTTCCTTCCCTCCTTTTCCCTCCTTTTCCTTCCTTTTCCCTCCCTTCTTTTCCCTCCTTTTCCTTCCCTGCTTTTCCTTCCCTCCTTTTCCTTCCCTCCTTTTCTTTCCTTTTCCTTCCCTCCTTTTCCTTACCTCCTTTTCCCTCCTTTTCCTTCCCTCCTTTTCCTTCCCTCCTTTTCCTTCCTTTTCCTTCCTCCTTTTCCCTCCTTTTCCTTCTCTCCTTTTCCCTCCCTCCTTTTCCTTCCCTTCTTCACCTCCATGTCTCCTCCCCGCACACACCCCTCTTCCTCTTGTTGCCTGTTTAGCCCCTTGACTGTTGCTAACGAGTATGCTCGTCAGTGAAGGCTGTCCTCCCACTGTGATGAAAGTGAGCTTACATGTCAGGATGTCAGTCATTCTTCATGGAATCACTTCTGTACAGCCAAGTTAATCACACCACGTAAATGTCCATAGAAAGTGAGTAGTTGCCATTCAATTGATCTCATATCAGCAAGGTATGTTAATTGTTTGGTTTATAGGGTTTTGTGTTTCTTCCTGTTCTTCTTCGCTGCCGCTCTCTGTATTCTTACTTCTGTTTTCCCCTTCCTTCTTTCTCTGTGGTTTTTTTTTCTCCTTCTTCCCTCATCGCTCGTCTTCTTCGTTCTCGTCGCCCTCATTTTCTTCCTTTTATTTCTATTTATCTGGCATGAGTGTGTGTGTTGGAGTGTTTGCGTGCACAAGCTTCTTCGTGTATGGTGCGTCGTAGTGGAACTCTTGTATACTGATATAACGACTTAATGATAATGATAATAACAATGACAATAACAATGATAATAATGATATCGAAAGTAGTAGCAGCAGCAGTAGTAGTAGTAGTACCAGTGTCATTATTGTTGGTGTTGCTGTTATTATAACCATTATTATTGCTATGAAATACCCCACAGGTCCGAATGAATAACACATGCTGTCAACAGCCTCATCACCCTCATGCTCCTCTTTCTATTTCTCTTTCATTCATTTTCTGACCTTCGACTTCCACCATATGGTCCTTCCTCCCCCCACCCCCGTCCCCCTCCACACCCCCACCCCCATCTTGCTTCTCTTCTCGTCTTCTTTTCTCTCAGTTGTTTCTGCCTCTGCCCTCTGTCCCCTGTTTTCTGTGGACACTTGTTCCCTTTCTCCAGGCCTGACCAGTGTTGGCTTTCTGTCAGTCAGGCATCTGCTTCTCTCTCTCTCTCTCTCTCTCTCTCTCTCTCTCTCTCTTAAATAGCAAAAATGGATCAGTCTGCACGCATTGACTCTTCCTAGAAACTAAACTTTGGTCCCTTCCGTCCCCCCCCCCCCCCCCCCCCCCCCATCCCTCCTCTCTCTCTCTCTCTCTCTCTCTGCAAACATCGTGTCTTCAAATCCATTCTCATTTCTGTCTGTTTCTTTCTTCTTCTTCTCCTCTCTCTCTCTCTCTCTCTCTCTCTCTCTCTCTCTCTCTCTCTCTCTCACTTCATTTTCATCACTCTTTTTTTTTTGTTTTCTTCTTCTGGCCGTTTGGTCGTTTGAAGATCAAAACAGATGATAACCCCCACCCCCTACTGTTCCCTCTCTTCACCCTTCCTCCTCCTCCTCCTCCTCCTCCTCCTCATTGTCTCCTTTTCCTTCTGCTTGGTCCTTGTCCTGTTGATGTTGTTGTTGGTGGTAGTGTGGTGGTGGTGGTGGTGTGGTGGTGGTGGTGTTTGTGGTGGTGTGGTGGTGATTGTGGTGGTGTTTGTGGTGGTGGTGTGGTGGTGGTGGTGGTGTTGTGGTGGTGGTGTGGTAGTGGTGGTGTGGTGGTTGTGGTGGTGTTTGTGGTGGTGGTGTGGTGGTGGTGGTGTGGTAGTGGTGGTGTGGTGGTGGTGGTGGTGGTGGTGGTGGTGGTGTGGTGATAGTGGTGGTGGTGGTGGTGTGGTGGTGGTGGTGTGGTGATAGTGGTGGTGGTGGTGGTGTGGTGGTGGTGGTGTGGTGGTGGTGGTGTGATGGTGGTGGTGTGGTGGTGGTGTGGTGGTGGTGGTGTTGGCAGAGACATGTGGCTGAGGGTGGCAGTGAACACCTGACTGTTGGCAGCTGGCAGTGTCCAGAGGGCTGACAGGGCGGCAGTCTCCACGGGAACGGCGACAACTGCTGGTGTTGACTTTTCATTCCTTGTTCATTGGTGGCTGTCATGTCCCTGTCGTGGGGCTGATGGAGCGTGTGTGTGTGTGTGTGTGTGTGATTGAGGGGGTGGTAGCTTCAGTGACAGAGAGAGAGAGGATGGTGGTGGTGGTAGAAATTGATTATGAGGTTGGGAAAAGGATAGGCGGTGGGAAAGAAGAGACAGACATGGAGAGAGAGATGAAACAAAAATAATGAAGTTGTTATGGCTTCACCACCTTCTTTTCCTCCTCCTCCGTTCCTTCTGCCTTCTCTGTCTGTCTCTCTGTCTCTGTCTGTCTCTCTGTCTCTATGCACTTTTGATGTTGCTGTTGTGAATTTGACTCTCGCATTTTTCTTTTCTTTTCTTTTTTCTTCTCTCAGTTATTATTCTTACCCAGAGGGCCAATGTAAACAAGTACTTTGTGCTTAGGGCCGATGTAAACAAGTACTTTGTGCTTAGGGCCGATGTTAACAAGTACTTTGTGCTTAGGGCCGATGTTAACAAGCACTTTGTGCTTAGGGCCGATGTAAACAAGTACTTTGTGCTTAGGGCCGATGTAAACAAGCACTTTGTGCTTAGGGCCGATGTAAACAAGCACTTTGTGCTAGGGCCGATGTAAACAAGCACTTTGTGCTTAGGGCCGATGTTAACAAGCACTTTGTGCTTAGGGCCGATGTTAACAAGCACTTTGTGCTTAGGGCCGATGTAAACAAGCACTTTGTGCTTAGGGCCGATGTAAACAAGCACTTTGTGCTTAGGGCCGATGTAAACAAGTACTTTGTGCTTAGGGCCGATGTAAACAAGCACTTTGTGCTTAGGGCCGATGTAAACAAGTACTTTGTGCTTAGGGCCGATGTTAACAAGTACTTTGTGCTTAGGGCCGATGTTAACAAGCGCTTTGTGCTTAGGGCCGATGTAAACAAGCACTTTGTGCTTAGGGCCGATGTAAACAAGTACTTTGTGCTTAGGGCCGATGTAAACAAGTACTTTGTGCTTAGGGCCGATGTAAACAAGTACTTTGTGCTTAGGGCCGATGTAAACAAGTACTTTGTGCTTAGGGCCGATGTTAACAAGCACTTTGTGCTTAGGGCCGATGTAAACAAGCACTTTGTGCTTAGGGCCGATGTAAACAAGCACTTTGTGCTTAGGGCCGATGTAAACAAGCACTTTGTGCTTAGGGCCGATGTAAACAAGTACTTTGTGCTTAGGGCCGATGTTAACAAGCACTTTGTGCTTAGGGCCGATGTAAACAAGCACTTTGTGCTTAGGGCCGATGTAAACAAGTACTTTGTGCTTAGGGCCGATGTAAACAAGCACTTTGTGCTTAGGGCCGATGTAAACAAGCACTTTGTGCTTAGGGCCGATGTAAACAACATTGTGCTCACTCCTTTTCCCTCGTAAAATAAAAATACGTTCGTTCGTTATCTGTTTCTGTCTGTCTGTCTGTCTGTCTGTCTGTCTGTCTCTCTGTCTCTCTCCCCCCCTCTCCCTCTCTCTCTCTCTGTCTCTCGCTCTCTCTTTCCCTGAGCGTTTCTCGGGAACATGTTATGTATGTGAGACGAAAATGCTGAGATAGAGAGGGGATGGAAAGATACAGAGCCAGACAAGAGAGACCCCTTGGTGTGTGCAGGGCTTCCATGGACTCTTAATGCTCTCTGTTCCACTGCATGTAGTAGTGCATAGATCACATGCATCCGTATGTAACTGCTTCTGAACGGCTTCAGAAATACTTCTTGTGGTGTCCGTTGCATGGTCAGTGCATCAGTCCTATCCAGAGTGATCGTGTTTCGCTGTTCAGAACTTGGTACAACGGACGCTACAGCTGATTGATTAAAGCGTTGGACATCCAATGTAAGGAGGCTGGTGACTGGAGAGTTTCGCGATCTCCATAGGAAGGCAGATGTGCAGATATTGCAAGTGCCTGAACACCATTCGTGGGTATACGCATGCTGAAGATGAAATATGCACGTTAAATATCTCGTAATTCAGTTCAGAGGGTTATAGAAACAAGAACATACCAAAACATGCAAACCCGCGAAGTATGGCTGCCTCCATTGCGGGGTAAAAACCTTCATACATGTAACCTCATCCCCACCCCCTCGTGCACGCACAGGAGTGAACCTGGGAGTTGCAGCCTCAAACACAGAAGAAGAATGACACGTGTCAGACATGGAGACATGAAGTGTCAGAGAACAGACCTGCGTTCTTTGCAGTACAAAGTAGAAAGCCGTTAGGCCCGAACTTTACATATCAACTTAGCAAAATGAGACTGTGAAAATGATAGTGCCCCCCCCCCCTGCCCCCCCTCTCCCCACTCCCCCACCCACCGCCCCATATGAGGACGCCAGGCATGAGAAATCAACATCGTCTCCTTTAGTTGTTCGGCCAACTGTTCCAGGGGAACTCTTTACCAAGACTGAAAACGACCATGATGTCCAACAGCATCTGATGACTTGACAGAATCAGGACACGTGATTACACCGCCGTTGTTTTGTCATTAATTTTAATGATAGGTTATGTGACATGTTCTTCATCTTTATTTATCTGTTTGTTTTCTATTATGATGTGACAGGGAAAAGATATGTTTAAAGCGGTCGTTTTACGCTGCTGGGGGTGGAGGATGTATGGGTGGTGATGTGGTGGTGGTATTGTGTGTGTATGTATCCTGTGTCTGTGTGTGTGTGTGTGTGTGTGTGTGTGTGTGTGTGTGTGTGTGTGTGTGTGTGCAGCAACATAACTACGATATTTATGGCCCTTATGGTGGTGGTTGATAGTGGTGAGGAGTGTATGTGTGGATGTAGATGTGTAGTGACGTGCGGTAGCGCACATATACCAGCTATTTCTTCTTTTTTTTAAATATCACCCTCATTTCACCCTCATTTACCCAATTTCCCCCAACCCTCCATTCATTCACATCTCCCACCCCTTCTAACCGATAATACTCAAATGTACTCATAAATACTTTAACAAAATGTCTTCAATCACCGATATGTGTGACGGGACATTAAACAAAATTCCTCTTTCTTTAAAAAAAAAAAAATTCTTTCCAAAATGTTTGACAAAACAACATATCACTCCAATATGTCTAACAGGTCAAAACTTACAGAATGACATCGAGCATAAGTCTTGAAACAAAAACGACCAGGGTGACAGCAAGCTGTCTACTCTCTCTCTCTCTCTCTCTCTCTCTATATATATATATATATATAGAGAGAGAGAGAGAGAGAGAGAGTATAGAGAGAGAAAAAAGAGAGAGGGAGAGAGAGAGTGTGTGTGTGTAGACAGCTTGCTGTCACCCTGGTCTACGAATGTATATATATATATAGAGAGAGAGAGTATATATATATATATATATATA
>NC_134880.1:34391303-34393803 GCF_041734735.1 Babylonia areolata
GTTTTTATTCTTGTCGTGTGATTAGTTCCCCTCTCTCTCTCTCTCTCTCTCTCTCTCTCTCTCTCTGAGGGCTGAATGGAAAAACAGCAGCTATGCTTACTCCACTACCCTCGTGAAATGAAAATTCGTTTCGTTTCCTCTCTCTCTCTCTCTCTCTCTCTCTCTCTCTCTCTCTCTCTGTCTGTCTGTCTGTCTGTCTGTCTTTCGTACACGTCGGAGAAACGTCGTGATAATCTGATTCAGCCAGGTCTTACTGATCTACCACCAATGCATCTTTACACTTTTTATGTAGGACGTGTGGGTGGTCAGTGGGTAGGAAAGAGAACACAAAGGTGACGAGCAAAATAAATAAAGAAACAAATAAAGAAGGGGAGGGGGGGAATATCCACATTTCTTCCCATGTACTGTATCCTTTCTAAGACGGAAAAAGCTATAAATTTGTTTACAACATTGTAATACATACTCTATATTTCTTCCCCTCCACTCTTTTATTTTATTTTACGGAATTCGAGAGGGGTAGAAATGTAGAATATATATTACACTGTTTTTCTTCTGTTTGTTTTTGTTATAAACTAACTTACAACTTGTTCAAGCATCCAAACGAAACAGAATGGGAAGAGCACAGGGGGAGACATGAAGGTATTGCCGGGGAGGGGAGGGAATGCTGGTAAACGCACACCCTCGTGACCTCTCTAACTTTCGATTGGATCTCCACCGGTGAAAGAAAGAAAGAACCGCCATTGAAACCTTTTAGTTCCCTGTGTACCTGACAGCATCTCGCCATCAGCTACACAGCTTTAGTGTCTGGAGCCGTTTGTTTCCATGGCGACACCCTCGGTCCTGTCTCTCATCAGAGTGAAATAATCACTGAAAGGTAAAAGCCCCGAGATCATCTCATGCACATGAAAGAAAGTTCGCGTGCCGCTCAAGATATATCTTTTATGGAAACACCCATCGTGCAGGCTCGGTCTTTCCTTTGTGTCTGTCTGTCTTTCTTTCTCTCTTTCCGTCTGACTCTCTCTCTCTCTCTCTCTCTCTCTCTCTCTCTCTCTCTCTCTCTCTTCATCTACCCATTTGTCTGTTTATTCGTCTTTAGCTGATTGAATGTATCCTCGGAGGGGAGGGGGGGGGGGGGCAGTTATGTTTTTTGTTGTTGTTGGGTTTTTTTCGGTGTTTTTTTTTGAGGGGGTGATAGGGGGAGGGGGGTTGGTCTGTCTTCCTCTCACACATACACCCACTTGCTGACACACGTATGTAGCCGTACACTCTCTCTAACCCTCTCTCTCTCGTTCTCGCTTTTATCACTCACCATCCGACTCCTCTCCACCTCTTTCACCCCCCCCCCCCCCCCCCCCCCCCCCCCCCCCCCCAACCCTCCGTCTACCCCCTCTCCTCATCTCTCATA
Source organism: Babylonia areolata (assembly GCF_041734735.1). Lineage (NCBI taxonomy): Eukaryota > Metazoa > Mollusca > Gastropoda > Neogastropoda > Buccinidae > Babylonia > Babylonia areolata. The sequence continues at coordinate 34,392,709 of NC_134880.1, forward strand.
AAAGAGCGCTCTTCTTTCAAGCCAACGGCCTCTCCGTGTATTATTATTTTTCCGAGCTGGCGGCACGGTCCACATCATCCTTTGATCCCGCCGTCCCGAGTGGCGGACAGTTTCCACGCATCATTTATTCATGCAGTCATTGACTGCCCTGCCCTACATGTGAAGCTGCATAGACGGGAACCTCTGTGTGTGTGTGTGTGTGTGTGTGTGTGAAAGATTTACTGTCGGTTTTGAAACAACGCAGAACTGAAGCAGACATGATTGGGATAGTTCAGACTGTAAAAAGATTATTATGTTTTAAGCGTCTTTGTAAAGATGTGTTTTACATGGGAAAATTGGATTGTTCGCCTGCTATTGTTTTCCTCCGCTGCTGTGTTGTCTGGTGTATATTGTTCGGACTGGGAAACTGGTACTGCTACAGATTATATTTTGCTGTCGTAGCCTGTGAACAGGTCTGTACACGTGTGTGTTTTTATGCTGCGCACATGTCCTACGTAGAAGGTAAATGACTTAAATGAAATCAGAAAAAAGGGGGCAAATACAGCGAACTTGCGCGGACCCACCCATGTGTATATACTCAAACAAGTGCGAGCGTGTGTATGTAGTTGCATGAGCGCACGCACCACAAGTTAACAGTGATATGTGAAGCCATACATTGTCCTAGACACTAGATATGCACATAGACACGCACATCCTATCGGGACCAGTTCAACATTGCTGTGGAAGTGAAACACCTTCCTTTCACGGCAGATGGATGAGTGTCCTACAGGAAAGAGTGAAATTCTACAAGATTTGCGCTTTGTTTGGATGAGGAGCGGCGAATATGTACAAACATGAGATGTTTGGGTAATGTTAGGTGAAGACACGATCTCATACAATTGTGTAACGTAGGTGGAGGCAAATGAATTATTACTGTGAGGCGAAGAACATTGTTTGGGTAACGTGGAGTAAAGAAACAGGTTTGAAGAGATAAGATACTGGCTGCTTTGGTAACGTGGGGTGATGAGACCATATTTCAAGTGACCATTATTTTGTGACCAGTGCCCAGTCCAAGTGGCGCCGTCTTCTTGGCTTCCACCGTGGGTTGCTGGAAAG
>NC_134880.1:34398803-34421303 GCF_041734735.1 Babylonia areolata
CATGCAATGCGGCCTTTGGATGAAGCATAACTTCAAGAGGTATGATGTACACCAGTATGACAGTAGGATCATGCAATGCGGCCTTTGGATGAAGCATAACTTCAAGAGGTATGATGTACACCAGTATGACAGTAGGATCATGCAATGCGGCCTTTGGATGAAGCATAACTTCAAGAGGCATCATGCAGCACGTATATTCCATTCACTTTGTCCAGGAAGATGGACATTGTTGTACGACCTCAAAATGTACGTGAGATGAGCAAATAAATTAAATATGATTTTCTCCTAAATGCAAAATTCAATTTATGTTCTCTTTTTCACACACACACACACACACACACACACACACACACACACACACACACACACACACATATATATATATATATATATATATATATATATACAAACGCGCGCGCGCGCGCCCACCCTCCCCACACACTTAACGAACAGGGGCCATTATTTCAGGGGATAGTGGAACAAAACAAGAAGCTTGCGAATAAACCATTTTCCTCCCACGTACACCACCAGTCGTTTAATTTCTCTCCCACTGTTCGTGTACCATCGTCGTAAATTCATCCCTGTAGGGTGCATTGATTCCCTGGCTTTCACAGCATGTTCGGCTGCTACATAAATCCTTGGGTTTTTTTCACCGGCTTTGTAAAGAATGTTGCTGCTGGAACATCCTCATTCCAGTCAGAAGATGCATGGACATCACAACATGCTAATAAACAATAAACTAGCACGGTAACTTTTGCTCCTTGATCAGACAAAGGCAGAAAACTTCAGAATGTCTAGCTTCGTGTGCGTGCGTGCGTGCGTGCGTGCGTGCGTGCGTGTGTGTGTGTGTGTGTGTGTGTGTGTGTGTGTGTGTGTGTGTGTGTGTGTGTGTACTATTTGTTCTTGCTGTGTGCACATACTTTATAAGCGAACTTTTTTTTTTTTTGATGACGTTACTGTGTAGGTTTCAAAGTACCATTTGTTACCCTTGTGCAAGCTGCTGGAATGTTTTATTTTACAATAAAATTATGATACTGTATTGTGTGTGTGTGTGTGTGTGTGTGTGGATGTTTTGCCTTTGTGTAGTTTTATGTGGATTGTGTTTCATCAGTTTTTGCTTTTATTTATTCTTCGGGTTTTATTTTGGGGATACTTGGATTAAGGTTTATTCGAAGCTATATCATTTATTGATTTGTTATCATATCAGTAATGACATTGTTCGTTAGGATTCATATTGCTATATTTTTGTGCAGTTGTGCATTCCCAGGTTGCTCAGATTCATATTTTATCAATGTTTGACGTTACGAAAAGCTTATAAGTTTTTTGAAGTGATTGTGATTTTAAGGTCACATACAAGGTCGCTCGTCTGGCAGCTAAACTGACGTTGAGTTCTTGTGTTGTTTAAGGTCTGTGATGGCATTTCATAATCAACCTGTCCCTCCCTCTCTCTCTCTCTCTCTCTCTCTCTCTCTCTCTCTCTCTCTCTCTCACACACACACACACACAGCCTCGGGTTTAACTGACCGAACGCCATCCTAACTAATCAAGGCTGTCTTCACTCTAGCTGGCATCATAACATTTCTATCTTTTTATTCTACTTAATTGGGTGTGACGGTTTTCTCCAGAACATTCCAGACCGTCCATCTCTAGTCTCCCAGGCTCTGACACAACGTTCATAAGTCACTGGCTGAAGTCTGCAAAGACACCCCCAACCCGACCCCCCCGCCCATTTCCCTCTCCCTATTCTGCTCCCTGAAGCTGGTTTATGGCAGTGAGCAGCAGCGTACACCCTCGTCATGCCGTGGCTCCTGCCATCGTCTTACTTGCTCCTCGCCTTTGGTGGCATGCTGTGCGCGGAGATGTATGGTGGGGCATGTTGCAGAATAGATTGTGACGTTAGAAATGGGGGAAGTCGTTGGTGGCGCAGCAGGCGTTGATGTTATCATGGCCAGTACTCTTTGATAGACGTTGTTGTTGTTTGGGGTTTTTTTTATTTCAAAGAAGAGTAGATTGTGCTGTTTTCTTTCCTGCTTTCTTAATCATCGATTAAATATTTCAAACATGCACACCCATGGAGCTCATTATGATCTTATTGTTGTCAATAAATTGACCAGCTGATTGATTACTGAGGCTTTTGTTTGTGATATTTTTTCACGTCTTGTTTGTTATATATTTTAAGCCTCAGCTGCATGCAAAAGCACAACGGTTCCAGTTATGATTATACTGTTATTTGACTGACTGGCTGTTTAAATAGTGAGGTTCTCATATGAGACTTCTTTGCTATTTATCGCATTTCTAAGCCGCAGCTGCATGTGATTCCACTGAGCACATTGTGATTATGATGTTGTTATTTAATTGGCGGGCTGCTTAATTACATTAAAAAATATATTCTCAGCTGGTTGGTTAAATACGAAACTTGACAGGCGTGGAGCTGTTTTTGAGACATACTGGGTTATCACCGTGATTGGTTGCTTGTTAGGGCTGGAATGGGTCATTGTTTGTTTAGTTTGGAAATTCGTTTCTGAGATGATCGTATTATGTTTAAACCTTGCTTTTGTTTGCATGTTAGGCAACGAGTTTATGATTTTGTGTAATTTCATATTGTTAATTGTTACTGTGCGCTTCACAAACCGATTACGTTTCGATTTCGTTTCTTTGTGAACTCCAGCCCACGATATACACGCACTCAATTACCTTAGCAGTAAAAACTGGAATTAGTATATACTTGTGTGTGTGTGTGTGTGTGTGTGTGTGTGTGTGTGTGTGTGTGTGTGTATGAGAGAGAGAGAGAGAGAGAGAGAGAGAGAGTCTGTGTGTTCGTGCGTTAACGACAGGTCAGTGGGTGAGGTTTAGGCACAAAAACCTTAATGATATATTTCACAGATGTTAAACCTTTGGGGCTCGGAAATTCAATTGTATCTTCCCCTTTCGAGTTTCCTGGAGAAACCCGAGTAATTGCGCTTCCCTTATCCGTACATGTAATTAGCTAATCTCGCCCTTTCCTTGCCACCCTTTGCCTTACCGAATCGATACTAGGAATCGCCTAAGAAGCGAGAAAATCTGAGCGCCGCGCGCTGGTTCGAATCACGACTCAGCCGCCGTTATTTTCTCCCCCTCCACAAGACCTTGAGTGGTGGCCTGGACGCTAGTCATTCGGATGAGACGATAAACCGAGGTCCCGTGTGCAGCATGCACTTAGCGCACGTAAAAGAGCCCACGGCAACAAAAGGGTTGTTCCTGGCAAAATTCTGAAGAAAAATCCACTTCGATGGGAAAAACAAATAAAACTGCACGCAGGAAAAAATACAAAAAAATGGGTGGCACTGTAGTGTAGCGACGCGCTCTCCCTGGGGAGAGCAGCCCGAACTTCACACAGAGAAATCTGTTGTGATAAAAAGAAATACAAATACTGGTTTTCGAAAGTTCCAGACCTCACAAAGAAACTATGAAGCTGACGGTTATCATAGCGAGCTGGCCTGTAGTTTTGGAGTCAACGTTTTCGGGATGATTCTCATGACTGTATGGAAGTGAAGTAAGCCACTGAAACTTGGGTCTTGGTGGTTCTTTTTCTGCAAGCAGGTCTGTGTAGGTGTTCTGCTCTGGGTGATTACCCTTTTGTTCTTTGGTCTGTTTGTTTGTTTTCGTTTTCTGAAAAAAGGGCAACGTTGTTACTAACAATACAGAGCTACCCAAGGGTTTTGGAAGGACGGGAACATATCTCTTCTCCAAGTCATCAAAGGGCATGTTCAACCACTGACAAAGGTTGAATTGTCTTTGGAATTAATCACATATGGCTTATACACATTGGTGTAATCTCATCCCAGAACAGGACGAAAAATGTCACATTCTGTAAGTTGTTTTTGCGTGTGGTTTTTTTTCCAGAAAAATGTCTTCGGACGGGTGTCGTTTTGCGTTTACTTTTCTTTGTTCGATTTTCAATCTGACCAGAATGAACCGATTTCTCTGTAAAAGGTGCATGATGATAGGTACAACTGTAACACTGCAGATCGTTCTCTTACACTGAACGGCTGCCGTGTCTGATCACTACGGCTACAGCATGAAAAGATGTTTTGCGTATTCAGCTTTGAGTCCAGTCTGCAGGACCTGTATACAGCAAATCAGAATTACTTGGAGATAAGTGGACTATTGTCGCTATAAGATCAGGTTTTATAACATTGACGCCATGATGTTGGTTCTCAAGCAATGATCATAGACATAGAGAGCGGGGCTGTTCGTATAAAGTGGTTGGATGTCAGTGATAATTCTCATCATCTTCCTTGTGGTACTTCTCATCATCTTCCTTGGCACTTCTCATCATCTTCCTTGGTACTTCTCATCATCTTCCTTGCGGTCTTCCCATCATCTTTGATGTAGTACTTCCCATCATCTTGATGTGGTACTTCCCATCATCTTCCCTGTGGTACTTCCCATCATCTTTGATGTAGTACTTCCCATCATCTTCCCTGTGGTACTTCCCATCATCTTCCTTGTGGTACTTCCCATCATCTTTGATGTAGTACTTCCCATCATTTCCTTGCGGTACTTCCCATCATTTCCTTGCGGTCCTTCTCATCATTTCTTTGCGGTACTTCTCATCATTTCCTTGCGGTACTTCTCATCATTTCTGTGCGGTACTTCTCATCATTTCTTGCGGTACTTCCCATCATTTCCTTGCGGTACTTCCATCATTTCTGTGCGGTACTTCTCATCATTTCCTTGCGGTACTTCTCATCATTTCCTTGCGGTACTTCCCATCATTTCCTTGCGGTACTTCTCATCATTTCCTTGCGGTACTTCCCATCATTTCTGTGCGGTACTTCTCATCATTTCCTTGCGGTACTTCCCATCATTTCCTTGCGGTACTTCCCATCATTTCTGTGCGGTACTTCTCATCATTTCCTTGCGGTACTTCCCATCATTTCTGTGCGGTACTTCCCATCATTTCCTTGCGGTACTTCCCATCATTTCCTTGCGGTACTTCCCATCATTTCTGTGCGGTACTTCCCATCATTTCTGTGCGGTACTTCCCATCATTTCCTTGCGGTACTTCCCATCATTTCTGTGCGGTACTTCCCATCATTTCCTTGCGGTACTTCCCATCATTTCCTTGCGGTACTTCCCATCATTTCTGTGCGGTACTTCCCATCATTTCCTTGCGGTACTTCCCATCATTTCTGTGCGGTACTTCCCATCATTTCTGTGCGGTACTTCTCATCATTTCCTTGCGGTACTTCCCATCATTTCCTTGCGGTACTTCCCATCATTTCCTTGCGGTACTTCCCATCATTTCCTTGCGGTCCGGGGACAGTCCATGATCAGTGCGGAGGAGACGTAACAATCTCAATGTCAGCTCAGCCCATGCCGCTGGTAGTATCAGTGTTTGATTCCGGCACACTCTCGCTGCCCTGAATTACGTCACCAGTGTCTTTACGCATGTCCTGCATCCTGAAGTTCTTCAATGGGTCGACTTCCTGTCTTGATAACTTTCCCGGGCTGTTCGATGATGCAGGGGAATTCCGTCGCTTACGTGTACCAGGCGTGTGTGACCTTGATCTGCTTTCGTGTGACGCAGAGACCTGGGGGGCCCGGGGCCTACTCTTTCTAGGTTGTTCTGGGGCTGTTGTCATTGCTGCGGCCGGGCTCCCTACCAGCTGGGGGGGTGGGGTTACAGGCAGAGGGGGGAAGCAGCGTCCACATCAGGTGATTCTGCAGTCTGGGCATCAGTAGACTGCGGGGCAGGTATGGCTCGGGAGGTGTTAGTCATTCCACATTCTGGGGAACCTCGCTTGTGGCCCGGTTGTTTGCACACCAAGCAGATGACATCATTTTGACACACATTTGAGGAGTGTCCTTTCTGCAAGCATTTCCCACACTCCTGTGGATAAACGTGCGCTGTTTTTTGTTCAACATGGAACAAACTGGTTTTAAAGGGACCTACCTCCACATGTTTTGGCAATGGTTGCTCTGGCCCTTCCATGTAGAGGAACCTGCGTCCTGTGAGCCAGCGTGTCAGTCCGCCTGAACAGTCCCTGTCGCGCTCCATGAAGAAAGCTGATCGTGGTTTGACACCTAACTTCTTCAGCATGTCAGGGATCTCCTTGTTTGAGAAGGAGATGGGTAGGTTCCCTATGGTAAGCTTGGTTGTTTTGATCTCTGTCTCACCGTCTTTTGTTGAAACTATACGGGGGGGTTATCGAAAAGTGTCACAGACAGTCCACGCAGAACAACTCCCTTTAGAAGTAGATTCGTGTGCGCTTCATTAGTTGCTGGATAGATTCTCCACACCCCAAGTTTTTGCGCTCCAAGAATCGAACTGTAACCTGTTCTTTTCTCACAAGCACCGCATATTTCTGAAACACTGCACGTTTTGTCTGCCTCACCTGGTAAACTTCTTGCGTGAATGAATTCAGATAACACGTTAGTACCTAGCTGACTCTGAGACGATGACGATCTACCCATTGCGCCGAAAAAGCGGAATAAACGCGGCGAAGGAGAGTAATAGTAAAATAATAATAATAATAATTAAAAAAGAAAGAAATGGAGGGGGACACTTGGAAACAAAACACAATCGCAGTCTAAAGGAAGGGCGAATCGCAGCAATAACATTAAATCGAACAGAAGAAGCGAAGAAGAAGACTGAATCAAGAAGTGAAATCACACGGCGCTCACAAAACTGCGTCCGACCTCGTTGGCAGCCAAGTCGTGAGTCGGTCACTTTGCCTTCATTAAGAGACAACCTGCTGTGGAAGGAAAGCACGTGTCATGTCATTCTCAATCATCCGAAAATCGTGTCTCTGAAACGATACAGCAAGATGAAAATCAAAATCATCAGGAAACTGTATCGCTTAAAAAGTTATAACAGAAGATTTTTTTAACACAAAAAACAAGAACAAAAAGCGTCGGCGTATCAGAGCAGCATTCCTAAAGACATACCAGGATGGCATTTTCGGAACTCCAACACTTCCACACACCCCTAATTTTCCATCCGGACAACTTAATCAGCGAGAATCCGATTTACCGTCGACGCCCCCATCTGCCAGGTTAAATTCGTTTGGCGCTTTTCTGTCAGGGCGGTTTTGTCGCCGGGGGTATGAAACCGGAATATAACGAAATCAGTGTCGGTTCAAGTTACTGCATTCAATTTAAGCACACATAACCTGTTTTAAAGTATAGTATTTGAGATTCATGGTCTTTTGGGACCTGCATTTTGAGAAACGTTGAGTGTGCTCGCATCCTAGCTATATATTTAAACACGATCAATACAACTTCATCTGGCGGCGTATCCTTGGCCTTGTTGGCTATTTCTTCCCGTGTCGGGGGTCATGGCGGTGCTAAATTCCACAACGATAAAAAAAGAAAAAAAAAAAAAGGGCATTTCATTCAAGTTTCGAATAGTCGATTTCAGATGAGGTGTGGTGTGCTGAAGACTGATGTCGATAAACATGGTCACATTAGGCACTGCGGACAGGAATCAGCGTTCTTTCCCTTTTCATGGCCCATCTGCATAGAATCAACTCTGCAGATTAAGCACTCTTCTTCTTCCACTTAGTTCATCTTTTCTGAAAACCCACTTTAAAGTAATGAAGAACACTCCCGCACCATTCCATGGTTCTCATTGTGTAGCTCTAATGTGTGTGTGTGTGTGTGTGTGTGTGTGTGTGTGCGTGTGTGTGTGTATTCGTCCATAAAGCTTTTAAAGCCCAATTTTGCGGACAGGCTCGCTGTGAATTCACGTTATTATTATCTTTATTATCATTATCATTATTATCATTATTATTATTGTTGTTGTTGTTGTCACAGGAACAGTGAAATGGTACACTGACCTTTGTTGATGAAAACAGCGGCAGGTAACTTAAATCCACTGCTCCTTCGCGCTGCCAAGTAGCTTGCACACAGGTTAATGAAGAGATACACCAGGCGGCGTGGAGCGGTTCAGGTTAAACGTTCAAGATCTGGTATCCTTTTACGGTCTTCGGGGCAGTGAATTCACATCCGCTGTGTCTAGGGCTCGGCACATAAAGACGGGGCCCAGTCCACTCCTTCCGCCGTCTTGACTTTCCTTACACGGAGTGAGGATGTGGTAAAGTGCCTTTCCCAAGGACACAACACCATGCCGAACAGCGGCCTTGAACCCTCATCAACGCTCAACGCTGGATCACAAGTCCAACACCTAACTGATTCTGCTGTGGATGGGTTAGCTGATAGCAGTGCACCTGACCAGGAAGTGAAAACACACGGGTTCGATCCCCCCCTTCACTGAATCTTGAGTGGTTGTGGTCTGGGTGCACCTGAAACGACAAACTAGATCCCGTGTGCAGCATGCTCTTAACGCACATAAAAGAACCCACGGCAAGAAATTGGTCGTCCGTAGCAAAATGCTGTTGGAAATTCCATCTTCCATGAAAGAGCACGATATAAGCTCAGGCTTGTTGTTGCTCAAGTTTTCTTAATTGAACGCTGCATTTCGCCTTGTTTCTTGGTATGTAAAAAATGTTTAAAAAAAACAACAACAAAACATTCCATCTTGATGATAAAACAAATATACTCGCAAAAAGTGGGAAAGAAGAAAATGGGTGGCACTGCATTGTTCTCCCTGGGCAGAACAGCCAGAATTTCACACAGGTAGATCTGTCGTGAAAAAAAAGTAATACAATACGATGCAATGCAACAGACTGGGAAACTATCTCGTGCAAGCGTTACTGTGACTGTGCTTGTCTGTTCTTTGCTGTCTGACACTTCTTGTGGAAAACGAGATACATAGACAGAAGAATAACTATCTAAAGAAAGAAAGAAATAGATACATAAATGAACGAATAATCAGCTTCACGTGGATCTGCACTGGCAAATATGCAGGGCCCACATCTGTGCACATGCTGCACCCATAGGCAATGAAGCCAGTAGACAGGCGCCCAGAGGTGTGTGAGGAAGCATGTGGAACGACTGCACCGCTGATGGTGCCAATAATCTGCTAACTACTTGGTCCGACTGGAACCGTCTGTCGTGTTTAACGCTCGGGCGGTGTGCTCCTGTATGCTCTTGATGCTTTTTATTTTATTTTATTTTATTTTAAAGGGGAAACGGTAGGGAGCAAGCGGGAATGAGGGGTGTGTGGTTGCTCTCATAACGTGTGTGTATGTGTTGTAATAACAGTAGTAGCAGCAATAGAAGACAGACCAGCGTCAGACGTCAATTGTGAACAGTATGGGAGGAGCTGTCACTCCCGTATTGGCCTGGCCAGCCATGCCCGACGCTGTATCAATCACCACGCGCAGTCGTAGTAGTTGTGGAATGGAACACGAATACGAATGGTTGTACACTTCTAACAGACCGCGTGAATCGTCCCACTGTTGGCCTGTTAGTTTCTTTCGTTCACTCCTTACCTTATACGCCCCGTATAGGCCCTTGTTTCATGCATCCCGTGCAGGTCCTAAAAGCCATGAACAGCAAAGTGGGCAACAAAATGCAATATTGTGTTCGTGATATCTGTAAAAGATTCACCAGCATCGTCCTTATGTGTGATGCGTTTAGTTTCGGGTTTCTCCATAATTCATTTTATTGTTTTTATTGCAATCCCACCTTTTCCAGTTTGGGTGTATTGCATGTATCTTCTGATATGATTGCCATGATGTACATGAAGATGCTATGCAAATGAAATGCACACTAAATGAATAAGAGGAAGAAACCTGCACCCGTTGCGGCTCGTCAATTGAATGTAACCTTAAATGCGTACATTTTGCTAATGCCCACATATGTAAGAGAGTATCAAGAAATGTGCTTTTCTGATGATTTTTTTTCCTTGAAATCATGATTATAAAGTCACGTACAGTCTCTTGAGTTCGATCTCCCTTACGTTTTTGATGAACTCATGACGGATATGAAAAGTACAAACGTCCCACTTTTTACCTCACAAAAAAACTACGCCCAGATCACCCCATCAGCCGATGCGACGTGACAGGCATCTGGTTCTCCTGAGGTTTCTGAGAACCAACTGCTTTTTTAACTTTAAAAATCCATTGGAAACCGGATCTTCCAGCTCCTGTTCCTTCAGACTAAATATAGCCGAAAGCTTTCTGCCTGCAGCGGAAGTACATTGGAGGGGTACGACCATGGCGTCGGCAGTTGAGGCTTGGTGAGCTTTGAGGCACAGGTATGCACCTGTTGTGAGCGGCGTTACCGTTGCAACAACAACTCCTGCCGACGGCATGCCATTTTCTTCACTGCCTGCCTCCCTCAGCCACTCATTGCTCATTTTCCATGTGTTTTGCCGGCTTTGTTTAAATCTTATTATATCTCGGGAGATGTGTGCATGTGTTTGTTTACGCACTTGAATGCATATGTGAACGTGGGTGCGCGCACGTGTGTGTTTGCATGTGTTAGTGTACGCACGTGTGTGTGTTTTAAACTTTCCTTTCTCCTGTGACATGGAGGCATATATATTTTCTGAGCCCTGACAGTCGTAATCCCTTTAAAATCACACCAAACGGTTTGATATCCAACTCAGGTATAAACGAATGCTCCTTTGTTCTGTCATTTATGTTTGTTTGGCACAAGTTTTGTACTCTCTCTCTCTCTCTCTCTAATAGATGGCAAAACTGGGACGAGCATGTGCAGAGCAGTGAGAAATATTCTTTTACAGAATGTTTAAGATATCTATAAATTGTGAACAGTATCTTTTGTTTGACATTGACAGACATTATTAAGTGTTTTATGACAGCATTTGGGTGTGGAATAGCAGATATCACAGAACATTATTACCGGTATAGACATTTTTCAGACGTAAAATTTTTATGTCATATATGTAAGAATGGAAATGATGATGACCACCATTTTCTGCCTTGTTGTCCAGCTTTTCATGATGGCATAAATATAACGCACAAAAATATTTCGAAAACCCTGCTTTGTTTAGAACTGCTTTGCTTATGGCAAATTCACTTTATACAAAGCCTTTAAGCTGCGCACTATTATGCTGTGCTGAATTTGAAAGTTGTTATCAGTATAGCTTCATTGTGCTTTTCTGTCAGTATATTACTATGTAAACAAGCCAGTTTGCAAATTTGTGTGAATTGCTCATGTTTATCGTACCCCCTTCAGAACGGTTCATGGCCTACACTGAATAAACCTTTCGACTTCGACTTCTCTCTTTCTCTCTCTCTCAGTCTCTGTCGCTCTCTCTGTCACTGTCTCTGTAATCTCTCTCTCTCTCTCTCTCTCTCTCTCTCTCTCTCTCTCGCTCTCTCCCTCTTTTACTTTCTAGCGTTTATAGTTTATAGTTAGGAAATATTTTGTGCTCCTGTGTTGTATAATGCACTAATAATTAATGTGAGGCGCTTAGAGCCCATCTAAGGGTAGTTTCCGCCATAAAAGTAAAATATATTATTATTATATTATTATTTTGACCTCCCCCCCCACGCCCCCACGCACCCCTCCCCCCACCCCCAGTTATTTGCGGTATTTTGTGTGTCTTAAATGTATGTTTGTACCTCCTTTGTAAACAGGCCAGTGGCCTTACAGTTGAATATTTATGTGTTCTGAGTTCTCTCTCTCTCTCTCTCTCAATCTCACACACACACACACACACACACACACACACACACACACACACACACACACACACGCACGCACGCACTCACGCACGCACGCACACACACACACACACACACACACACACGCACGCACGCACGCACGCAAACGTACACAAACACACACTCTGTCTCTGTCTCTCTCTCTCTGTCTATCTCTCTCTCTCTCCTCTCTCTCTCTCTCTGTCTCTCTCTCTGTCTCTCTCTGTCTCTCTGTCTCTCTCTCTCTCTCTCTCTCTCTCTCTGTCTCTCTCTGTCTCTCTGTCTCTCTCTCTCTCTCTCTCTCTCTCTCTCTCTCTCTCTCTCTACCAATGCACCTGTGGGACTGATGAATGAAACCTGTGATACAAGAGCAGGAAATGAACTGAGGGAAACGTGTGTGAATGTCTACGCACTGTGTGCACCACGATGCTCTTAACCCGTGTCTGCCCACGCCCATAGCTCTGGTAAGTGATCAAGTGAACATCACGGGAAGTGAAACAACAGTGCCCCCCCCCCCCCCCTTCTCTCTTTCTGTCTCACACGCACACACATACACACACACACTCTCTCTCTCTCTTTCTCTCACCCTCTCTTTCTCTTTTTTTTTTTTATTTCTCTCCAGCATGTTATTAAATCAAGGCTTTTTATAACTTGGGGTGAAACACTCTCTGTTGATACACAGTTGGTTTTGACCTCGGAGTCAAATCTGGCTTATCCACATTAACTCCGGGCTCTGTATCAGCTGGCCTGGACTCCCGGGAGTAAACTAACTGGTCCGAACTGAGGGGGTGCGACTAGGGGTCAGTAAAGGCAAGCCCAGAACAACACCCTTTCTTTCTTTTCGATACCTTTAATAAACCCGTAGAAAGGGGATAATTTCCAAATAGGGAGGTCGATCTTGATTCCACAAATTATCCCGGGGTGATTCAAGGCCAGCCCAGAGTCGCCCCGGGGTAAACCTCAGTGCGGGGGTAGTTTGTGACTGTTGCACCGGAAGGAACTGCGAGACAGGAAGCAGTTGAGTGCGTTCCTTTTTCATGACCAGAGAATGACCGATCGGCAGTGACCTGTTCCTGGAAACGTTCTTTCCTGGGCCCAAAGAGCCTTGAAGGTGTTCCTTTAATGAAAATGAATGTGCTGATGAGCTTTTCCTTCGCTGCCTCAGTCCCTTTGAGTCTGACGTCCAAGAGCGAATAAATTAAATATTGAAAGAATCTAAAGATAGAAGGGATCCGTCAGTTGGACGCTAATTAAGACGGCCGATAATCAACAAAAGCGGAGGGTAGTACAAAGAAAGAGGGGACAGAGAGCAGGTGAGGTAGGGGACAGAGAGCAGGTGAGGTAGGGGACAGAGAGCAGGTGAGGTAGGGGACAGAGAGCAGGTGAGGTAGGGGACAGAGAGCAGGTGAGGTAGGGGACAGAGAGCAGGTGAGGTAGGGGACAGAGAGCAGGTGAGGTAGGGGACAGAGAGCAGGTGAGGTAGGGGACAGAGAGCAGGTGAGGTAGGGGACAGAGAGCAGGTGAGGTAGGGGACAGAGAGCAGGTGAGGTAGGGGACAGAGAGCAGGTGAGGTAGGGGACAGAGAGCAGGTGAGGTAGGGGACAGAGAGCAGGTGAGGTAGGGGACAGAGAGCAGGTGAGGTAGGGGACAGAGAGCAGGTGAGGTAGGGGTCGAGCACTGCCATGAAGAAAGGGGTAAGGGTTTGTTAAAAGGAGTGGGCAGCCTTTCAACTGAACCCAGACGGGGGAGGAGTACCAAGTTTATTTTTCGACAGTTTCTTTGGTCGACATAGTCATTTTACTAATGCAGTTACTTCTATTTTCTTGCTGAATGTTGTGGCTGCGTGCAAGAAATGCAAAACAACTGCATTGATCTTTATAGGGAAAAGGTATAAGTATGTTAAACATTACGTCATTGTACTTATTTATTTATTTATTTATTAAGACTTCTTGCTATAGCGCATATTCTTGAAGCTCTGTGCGCTTATTCACAACGCAGTTCCAAATACAACGAATAGTTCAATATGGTTCTGGTATATGGGTACTGGATAATGTTGTTTATCGTTGTGAATCAGTTCATTTGTTGGTTTGGAAGAAGTTTTAGTTATATCACCGAAAGATCTAGTTTATGGTAAAACAAACCAATATATGGTATATATACTGGATTAAACTGCTGCTAATGGAAGATGACAGAATAACGTAAGAACATGTAAGATGTTTACTGCATAAAGCGTACAAAATATGATTTAGATAAAAGAAGGGAAAAGGCTTGGCAACTAAGGTTCGTCTTTGTTTGAATACGGAATTAGTTTTGCGTGGACGGAACAATGTGTTGGAAGCGTTGCTGGTTTACGTATGATTCTCTTCAAAGGCTGATTGGTTGCAGATTAAAAACGAGAACTTTCAGTTCACTGATTGAAATCCTTATCTGTTGTTTGTCTATGCTCTTATCATGTTTGTCCGTTTATGCTCTTTCTTGAGTTGTATTTTGCTCATGTGTTCCCATTCAGTTGGGGCTGAGGTCTGAATGTAGATAAACCTCTCTCTCTTCCTCCCTCTCTCTCTCTTCCCCCACCCCTCTCCCTCTCTCACTCTCCTCTCTCTCTCTCTTCCCCCTCACCCCCTCTCTCTCTTTCCCCTCACCCCTCTCCCTCTCTCTCTCTTCCCCCTCACCCCCTCTCTCTCTCTTCCCTCTCACCCCTCTCCCTCTCTCTCTTTCTCTTCCCCCTTACCCCCCCTCTCTCTCTCTTCCCCCTCACCCCCCCTCTCTCTCTCTCTCTCTTCCCCTCACCCCTCTCCCCTCTCTCTCTCTCTTTCCCCTCACCCCTCTCCCTCTCTCTCTCTCTTCCCCCTCACCCCCCTCTCTCTCTCTTCCCTCTCACCCCTCTCCCTCTCTCTCTCTCTCTTTCCCCTCACCCCTCTCCCCTTACCCTCTCTCACCCTCCCTTCTCTGTTTCCCTTCCGGCGAATAAAATCGGGTGTATAAACCCGCAACTAAAGGGAAGCGAAACACGAGGCCTTCCACCCGATCATCCCCGGCGTTCTGAACCCAGGCGCCAGCCCCACCAACACTCAACACCAACGAACAAAAGCCACAAACGCGGTCAGAACAAAAACACCCGCTCCTCCCCCCCCCCCCCCCCCCCCCACCGCCCCCCAAGCCTCACCCCCCGCCCCCATCCCCACGCCCCCCACCCTCTCGCAACGTGCTCATTAAAATCAGTGCTTTTGACTACCCGCCGCGACGTCCAGAAGGGTTACCGGAAGCCCGTCCGAGACCGGAAGTGGCGGAGTGCATTCCCTTCTCGCCACGTGACATGGAAAATCATCTGATGGTGAGGATCAGTTTGAATTAACACAGTAACCTTGAAAATGTCCTGGTGTTTGTTTTTTTCCGCCTTTCATTTGCTGCCGGCACTTGCGGAAGCTGTTCGAATGCGGAGACGAAATCACTGATGAACTATTCGTTCATTCCCTTACTTCCTTGAAATTTGACATCCAAGGAAGGGAACGATTCAAAGATTAATGGTGTGTCGATTAGATAAAAAGATTTGTGACAGGTTTAGAAAGTGGCAGATTGTGAAGGGACGTGATGAACGAAGAGTAGTTATAGAGAAATAGGGAGACAGCCATCGAGGGAGAGAGAAAAAAGAGACAGAGAGAGAGAGAGGTGGAGGACACTCAGACAAATAGAGGTCAATGGCAGGTTGTGAAAATAATTTGCAGATGGCTGCATTGAAAAATGCAGATGTTCTGGTAGAATCATGCAAGAGAATATCACCATTCTTGTTAAATGGACACATTTGAATCACATGGTTGTCTATCCCCTGAAAACTAAAGTTAGGATGATTACAACAAGACAAAAACGATAAAATCTTTCCCAATCTTTACCAGTCCTCTATATTACTAACGAGAAAAAGTTTTCAAACATTAAGTCTTAGGAATAGCGATCGATGAAATCTGTCTGCCATAAACAATTATGTCCAAAAATCTCGCTTCAAAGCTATATTAATAAATGCAAAGAAACGTTTTTTTCATTCGTTTATTCATTCTGTTATTGACTATGCTTCTGTGTTTTGGGATTCGACCAGCAATAATCTGCTTAAACCATTAATCCACAAAAAAGTTGTTAAATCAACTTTTAAGAAATAAACCTCTCCGACAGATTCTGACTGTAAACAAGCAGACACTCTGCCTCTTGAGGCTAGACTTTTGTATGATAAAGGCTTTTTCATGCATAAGATATTCCATGGCAATGCTTTATCTTGTTAGTAAATGTTCACTTTTTTAATGATTGTCGACACTCGCATGAAATTAACCTCACTTTCAAAACGATTAATTTATGTAAATCAAGTCTCACATATTCTGTGGAATGGTAATGGAACATTTACCAAGCGAACAGAATTTATACAAATGTAAAGTGATTATTGTTTATTTTCTTAAGGATCTTTCAAATTTGACACCACTAAATCTATAGGATTGTTGATGATGATTCAGTATTTATGAAACTGTTATGCTCTCACTTCTCCCTCCCTCCCTCCCTCCCTCTCTCTCTCTCTCTCTCTCTCTCTCTCTCTCTCTCTCTCTCTCTCTCTCTCTCTCTCTCTCTCGCCCATTCTCGCAATCAGTCGTTCTCTTTGTTTATCTCTGTGCGCATATGTGTCTCTTTCTGTTTTTCTATGTATCTAACTATCTGTATGTCTGTCACACTCTATCTCTCACTCGCTCTCTCCCTCTTTCTCTGTCTCTATTTCGCTCTGCTCTCTCTATCCCTCTCTCTTTCTATCTTTGATCACTTGCCTGTTTCACACTTTTGTATTTTCGCCCATAGTAGACAAACGAGCTAACAAAAAATCGCTGTTCTATATAAAATCATTTGAAATAAATTTCAACAAGTGTTATAACGAATCGATTTTAGGTGATTCATTTCTTCATATCCAGTCATAATATTTAGACTCGGGATGATTCAAAGTAGTTGTGCTGAAAATACTCATAGAAAAATAACGTCGATACATATAATCGAAAGAAAAGGAAAATGGGTTGTTTTCCATCTTGAACTGATTTACAGGGTGGCGCATGCTAACTGAAGACAGCAGCTCACAATTCAGCAGCAGGTATTTGTTGTTTCAAGAAAGACGTGCAGCAACACGCGATGCTCCCATTCCAGTTGTTATGAACAACGCGTGACAGTATGCCGCTTGTGTCAACCAATGCAGGTAGACATCAGTCATACAATATACATCCCATAAATCATTTCTTATCTCCCCCTTCCTCCCTTCACCATTCTCTCTCACTCACTCACTAACTCTCTGTCTGTCTGTCTGTCTCTCTGTCTCTCTCTCTCTCTCTCTCTCTCTCTCTCTCTCTGTCTCAGAAATAAGGCAGAGGGAGAGACAGTCGGACAGTACAGACAGAAAACCAGGCTTGTTTCAAGAAAACAATGCTAGTTCGTGGTGTGTATTTTTTCCAGCTTGGCAAATTACAAACGGATGTTTTGTGTAAGAAAGGAAAGAGGTACAGGGAGATACAGAGAGATTTAGTTTTGAATCAATCAGCTGACAGAATTATAATTGGCATGATAATCATTATCATTTATGATGTCAACTTTCTCTCTCGTAACTGAGAACTGGACCAAAGTGAGAGAGAGATAGAGGGAGAGAGAAATATTGCTTCAATAAACTTACAACCGTATAACCGTATAAAAAAAAACAATTGACAACATGATCGTTTCATTGTATCATATGCAATTTTCATTTTAACTAAGTGTTGTGTTACGTCGTTGACCAAAGTTTTTGATGCAACAAACCCAAAGACCTTGTTCTGAAAATTATATGAGCACACTTTACTAAAGCTACAAGGGACAAATGTCATGGACCTGTACAAGTTTGTTTATGAATCAGCGCACATGGACAAAGGGAAAAGAGTATGCTTAAGTTTGGTTTCGGAGAGCAGCCAAATAACAGCGTGGAATGAGAATAGAGCAAGGCCTCAAATCACGTTTGTCAGCTGTCCCCTGAACATTAACGTACGCAAATACTAATTGCCTGTTAGAATTCCTGAACAGGCATAGACTCTCTAGTTAACTGAAGAAAGTCAGATTATTTTGGATTGTGTTAATGATTCTTATTTGACATTCCCAATTGCCGAAAGCGTGTGTTGGTATCATCAAGAAGCAAACAAACGTGTGTGTGTGTGCGTGTGTGTGTGTGTGTGTGTGTGTGTGTGTGTGTGAAAGAGAGAGGGAAAGAGAGACAGAATGAGAGAGATGTTCATAGAAGTTTGATTGATTGGTCAGAAGTTTTGTCAGTTCGGGACTTTCTCCTTTGCGAAAGAAACAGTTTATCTGATGTACAACTTAGCGTGAATTTCCAAATAAAGTTTCGGGGATGAGGGCATGGGGGGCGCTTTCACTGTGATCTGTGTATTTTGAGAACAACAAAAGATGAATTATCCCACACATGATCTTCTTTGCCTCGTAAACCCCCGTGTTTCCATGACTGTGCAGAGTTTCTTCAAAATACTGATGACGTTCCAGAAATCTCTGAATACTGACGAAATTACATCACCATTTCTTTTGGGCCCAGGTTAACATGATATTCGCCCTGGCGAAAGTGCGTGCATCCACTGGAAGACAGAATAGATAGGGGACAGAAGGTTCGGTGAGAGGCGTAAAAACACGAGAAAAAGTAATACAGATATCACTCTGTTCGGCTCTTCGGGTTCAGCACTGTTTGCACAGCTGACGAAAGACGAGAGATCTCGAAATGTAAAACAGAGCAGACTAGAGAGAAATATGCATCACTGTTCACGACACGATTATCAGTATCAGCTGTATTGTGTTAGTTGGGTGAACTCTCTCTCTCTCTCTCTCTCTCTCTCTCTCTCTCGTATGGGCTACTTATAGAGTCCATAAACAGGTTTTGCATGATTTCAAAGGCATAATGATTTTACATAGACTTTCGTGTTCAAAATAGAAAAGCATTTATATGTTTAACATTTTCTACAGCACGTGACGTTCAAATATTTTGACCGACTTTAAATCGTGTATTTCAGGATCTATGTAATCATTACAACAAAAAGGGGCATGCATACTCCATTTTTGAGATGAAAACAAAACATACCTTGTTTTGTGTGTCCATCTTTAAGTCACTCGGTCATGTAGTACACCCGTAGAATACTGGTGGTCTTTATATGAGGAAATTTTCTGTACCCCACAGCCATTTCTCAAATATGTTTAAAGGACCCTTCCTTGTGAACCATAATTCATTGTCATAAAACAAGGTTATAATGGTGAAACCTCTCTCTCCCTCATTGTCTCCATGTCTGCCTGTGTGTGTGCAGGCAAAATGGGGAAGGATGGTGAGTGAACTAACAAAGCTTAAAAGCCTCCATCTCTCTCTCTCTCTCTCTCTCTCTCTCTCTCTCTCTCTCTCTCTCTCTCTCACACACACACACACACACACACACACACACACAAACACAAACACACATACACACGCGCACGCGCGCGTACACACACACACTTACACAAACATGCCCACACACTCACACATATCTTATATATATAGATAGATAGATAGATAGATAGATATATCTGATCACTCCCAGTTCTGTCCAGTCTGATAAAGAATTTATGCATACCTAACTGCTACAACATCATGAGCAGTTTAAAGATGTTTTCCATGTGCACGCAAAGTTAGGTCGACTCTTAGAGCAAATGAGTGTAGCATTATGAAACACCTGATAAAACGCTGCTTGCAGTGCAGGTAACACGGATGGGGTTTATACAAAGGGCACTTTCATCAAGATGAAATTCACTCCATTAAGCAATCTTTCTCCTTTTGTGAATCATTGTGGCAACAAACTTCAAACGTGTAGCTTCTGATAAATCTGGCTCTAAACCTTTGTAACTGACAGTCTGCTCCTCGGTCATTACAGACAGCCCTTTAACTGGAGCACTTCTGTTGCTGTCACGGGAACCCCAGTCCGTTAAACGCCTGCTGCTCCTTCGCATACATCACCCGTGACCACAATAATTACCACTGGACACTATTCGATTTTCCCCTGACTGCAGTTTGTTCACAGACGCAAGCACCTTTGCCGGCAGGAGTGCGCTGGGAATGGCGACTTTCAGGTTCTCGGAAGTTCATTTCCGCTGCAGCCTGTAGACGCGAAGAGCCGTGTATCAGCGATGTCAATCAAAATGGGTGGCTGGCCAAATGTATCACACAACCGCTGAGGTGTCACAAGGTCACAAGTCAGGCAGAAGTCTCCAAATTGTGCTGCTCGACGGTCCTGATTAATGGTACACCCTCCCTCCCTCCCTCCACACCCCCAGCTCTGCCCCCTGGAGTGGTTTAGGATGAATGTTGGAGGGAAGACAGCCATGGGGATGGGGGGGGGGGGATTTTGAGCTCGTGAAGTTTGATCTGACTGTAGATAGGGTAGGTTATGCCAGGCTTTACAGTTCTTCAAATCAATGAATGTGGAGAGAGACAGACAGACAGACAGACAGACAGACAGACAAAGACAGACTCACGTTCAGGGCGTGAAACAGATAATGATAGGGAGATTGTTCTAACTGATCTCAAGAAAGAATAAATACGGCAGTTGCCAATACAAAACCTTCTTTCCCATGCCCTGTACATCTGCGCTCTGAAGCGGTCCTGGCACCAGCTATCTGTTTGATCGTCTGAGACTGCACATGAAACCCGAGTTCTATGGACATACTGCCAGCAGACATGAAGGACTTGTTGAGGTCTGCTTCTGGTCAATAATCTGATTTAGCTGTCTTCTTTTACAAGTCATGTCGGGAGAGAGAAGGGAAACCCGAGGCTGAGTCCTATTTAAAATATCAATAGAAAACCACACTTGGTAAACACAATAGAGAGAATAGAGAATATCGTTGCTCAAAACTTTTAGAGGATTATTGAGGTGGCGCACACGTTACCAGGAGAAAGCAGCTGATAAGATAGCCAGCAGATCTTGTTGTGTCAGGAAATGAATACAGTGAAACATGGTGCTCCTGTCTTCCGGTCCGACTGACATGAGCAGCGTATCGCAATAACCTGCTTTTCAAAATCATGTCAACTTGACTCTACCCAAACGGTAGAGAACTACTGAAGTTCTCTCTGTCTGTCTATCTGTATGTCTGTCTGTCTGTCTCTCTCTCTCTCAGAAGAAGAAGAAGGAAGAAGAGGAGGAAGTACGATGTGTGAGAGAAATCTGACCAGTCCGAATCCAGAACTATACCTTCTTCGGTCATATTGAATATTTTTTTCATAAGCATAAAACCTCAGTGAGATCGTACTACTCCAGAAATATGAAATGGCTTCCCTGTCAATCAGAGATGTGGACGATCAAATCCAATGTTTTCATTTCAGCTGAGTGATATTGGTTACACATTAATTTAAGAACAACTGCCGCTTCAGGGTGAAGACAATTCCATCAAGCAAACACAGTTCTTTCGTGAATCACCCACAGCTGCCAAAAACTTCCAGTCGTGAATATTCGATTTACACAGTACACTTCTTTGGCTAGCTGTTGTTCCGGCAGGAGCGCGCCTGCGCATGGAACAGCTATTTTGTTGTTGTTGTTGTTGTTTTTCACTTGCGTGGCTGCCCAGCAGTGCTCCGTGTGCAGCATGAAAGCGTGGTGATGCTTCAGTGGCTGCCTTCACGGGACGTGGGGGACGATCGTTATCACGGTGCAGGAGGTCAGGCCTTGCGGAGGTCTTCAAAAGACAGCAGATTGGTGGTCTGGCGATACCCGTGCACACCACACCAACCAGTCCTCCGCACCCAGTTGAACTTCTGAAATTGTAGGCACCACGTTTCGCTACCCAACAACCCCCCACCACCCGAGGGCCCCCCTCCCAACATCCCTCCCTCTTCCACACACACACACACACACACACACACACACACACACCTTCCTTTTTAGCAGAGGGCGGGGGTGGAGGGGGGGGGCGGTAATTAGGTGTTAATGAAGTAGTAGGTGCTAAACTTTATGAACACTTTTCAATGATTTAACATAGCATTTCATGTTGGGCTTCATAGCACGTTTTAAAAACCAGTGGGAATGCTAATGAAATAGGGATCCACAAAAGCAGAATGCATTTTCTTTTATGGCTCAACAAAATGTCAGAGACGAATGTTTTTGTATCAAAGGCAAAGACACAGAGGGTGGAGACGGGTATCATTTCAGTTAGATAATTCACATCATTATTGTTAGAGACACATAAGTTGTATCAAGTGCTGTAATCATTGTCCTAATTGTTTTGTTATAGCAGTATGCCATAAAACCTTTCTGAAATTTCATGAACGCACTTTGTGGAGACGACAAAGGATAAGGAGATATTATCGACCTTTTCAAGTCGATTTATGAACTGGTTTATAAGATGAGAGAAAGACAGCAGTCTGTTTTGGTTGTCTGGGGGCAGCTAGACCAAACGCCAGAAAGAGGGAATAGCAGGAACAGGCAGGCAGCAAGCCAGTCAATTACTGCGGTCATGTGACCTCTTACAGCAGACTCATAAACAATGATTGATCTTGTGATGCTTTGAACAGGCTCAGACTCTGGGCATAATTGAAAGCCGTATTACTTTGTACAGAGCTACAGGTTCTTACAGTAACTTGACATTCCACTCATGTTCGATCTACGATGATGTTACGAAGACTGAAATGATGGAGAGGCAGGTAGCGACAAACTTCAGAGATGGAGAGGTACTGGGTGAACAGAAGTATGGCATTGACCACACACACACACACACACACACACACACACACACACACACACACACACACACACACACACACACACACAAGCCAGTTTGTTTGGTATACCCTGAAATATCATTTTATTGAATTACTTCCCGCTTTGCTGGCACATAGACGAATGCTGAACAGAGGGGGCGGAGAGGAGAGAGGAAGACATCAAAG
>NC_134880.1:34426303-34441303 GCF_041734735.1 Babylonia areolata
CGGTGTCTTTTTTTTTCTTCCTTTGTTACAACAGTGCCATGTTTCCTCATCTGGCTTTTCTGTTCGACATAGAGGTAAAGGGCACGTTGTGCTGTGGTAGGTCCCACCCAGCGTTAGGTGTGCTGTGGTAGGTCCCACCCAACGTTAGGTGTGCTGTGGTAGGTTCCACCCAGCGTTAGGTGTGCTGTGGTAGGTCCCACCCAACGTTAGGTGTGCTGTGGTAGGTTCCACCCAACGTTAGGTGTGCTGTGGTAGGTCCCACCCAACGTTAGGTGTGCTGTGGTAGGTTCCACCCAGCGTTAGGTGTGCTGTGGTAGGTTCCACCCAACGTTAGGTGTGCTGTGGTAGGTTCCACCCAGCGTTAGGTGTGCTGTGGTAGGTTCCACCCAGCGTTAGGTGTGCTGTGGTAGGTTCCACCCATGCCCAGCGTTAGGTGTGCTGTGGTAGGTTCCACCCATGCCCAGCGTTAGGTGTGCTGTGGCAGGTTCCACCCAGCGTTAGGTGTGCTGTGGTAGGTTCCACCCATGCCCAGCGTTAGGTGTGCTGTGGTAGGTTCCACCCAGCGTTAGGTGTGCTGTGGTAGGTTCCACCCATGCCCAGCGTTAGGTGTGCTGTGGTAGGTTCCACCCAGCGTTAGGTGTGCTGTGGTAGGTTCCACCCAGCGTTAGGTGTGCTGTGGTAGGTTCCACCCAGCGTTAGGTGTGCTGTGGTAGGTTCCACCCATGCCCAACGTTAGGTGTGCTGTGGTAGGTCCCACCCAGCGTTAGGTGTGCTGTGGTAGGTTCCACCCATGCCCAGCGTTAGGTGTGCTGTGGTAGGTTCCACCCAGCGTTAGGTGTGCTGTGGTAGGTTCCACCCAACGTTAGGTGTGCTGTGGTAGGTTCCACCCAGCGTTAGGTGTGCTGTGGTAGGTTCCACCCAGCGTTAGGTGTGCTGTGGTAGGTCCCACCCAACGTTAGGTGTGCTGTGGTAGGTTCCACCCATGCCCAGCGTTAGGTGTGCTGTGGTAGGTCCCACCCAACGTTAGGTGTGCTGTGGTAGGTTCCACCCAGCGTTAGGTGTGCTGTGGTAGGTTCCACCCAGCGTTAGGTGTGCTGTGTGCTGTGGACGTTGATGGGAAGACTGGAACCACGCAGCCGAAGATCATCCTCTTGACAGATGACGTGTCTTTGGGAGTGTTGCATGACTGTCCTGACCATCACAGCTGGTGATCGTTATCTCTCAGGCCTGAATGGCGGCGGGATAAATGATGAAAGGAAGCACAGTGTTCAGCCTCACTGCGAAGTCCCCAACCTCATTCATCATCAATTTGAAACAAATTGTCTCAGATTGTGTGCCCCTTCTTGCCCCTTTCTCATGGTGATCTCAGGTTCTGTCCCCTCTCCACTTCCATGCTTGGAGTGAATTCCCGTCAAGGTCTCCGGTGTCGGCAGATTCTTGGTGGGGTTGTCGTTGGAGGCACGTGGTTGTGGTCTTCATTCTGGAGGGGCACAAACTCAGTTTGACTCACCGACTATGCGATTATTGCCGTCGGTTAGGGGTTTCGCAGGTGGTGTCCCACGCATGTTTAATCAGAGCAGGTATCACTGAACACTATCACTGAACACTATCGAAGTGACTCAGTTGCAGTGCAGTATCTCCTCTGATGTGTGGTCTCCTGGCGACCTAACATTGATGGCTCCTCGTGGACTGCCGGTGCTAGGACTGCGGTCGACGGGAATAAAGCCGCTGAAACAGTGAAAATAATGGGCAGGAGAAAAGGGGGAATTGTTTTCTTTTTGTGTGCTTAAAAAAGAATTGAGTATAAGGATTTGGTAAAGTATTCCCTTGCCACATTATACAACAGACTAAAAAATGAGGGAACAAATAGATACGTGACCCTGTGTAGAAAAGAAAGATGCTTCGATGTATATACATACTTACACAACGTGCCCCGTAACGATGACCAGCAATCAGTCAACAAGCTTCAGTTTTCACGAAATGACACGCATGCATGACGTGCCAGAAATACTTTATAGTTGTAGCTGCCTTAATGGGGAATATAGTTAGAATGATATACATTATCCACTGGACAAAAATCTGTTAAGTCTAACATCAAAGTTTTTTGTTACTCTGTTCTTCCGTTGTTGTTTGTTTTGTTGTTGTTGTTGTTATTGTTTTGGGGGGAGTTGTTTGTTGTTGTTTTTTGTTGTTGTTGTTTGTTTTCTGTTCTGCTGTTGTCGTGTTTCTTTGTTGTTGTTTTTTTGTTGTTGTTGGTTTATTCTTTGTTTTTTTTTGTTTTCTAGTTGAATTTTTTGTAGGGTGGTCGCTTTCATTTTACTTTTCTTTCCCGTTTCTATGCGTATTTTATGTCCTTTGGCTGCTTAGAAATTCGGGTTCTTCTTGCGTGTTTCGTGGTGGGGATGAATGGTGGGAAGGGAGGGGGCTGTTTATGTGTGGGGAAGGGGCCGGGGAGGTGGGGTTTTTTTTTTATCGATAACCATCTTCATGGCTTTTTTTTTTCATTTGGTTAAAGAAGAAACCAATGCAATATTGTCTCCCTACCAGTCTCTGTATGGTTTTCTTTCCATTCTTCGTGATCTTGGTTGTGTCCCTTTTTTTTATCTCTTCGTAATAAAATGTTCCAAAGTTTGTATCCAGCAAACGGTAACGAGATGAAAGAGAGGAGGGAAGTGGGGGAAGTAGTTAAGAGTGTAGGGTGAAAGCGGAGCATTCTGCCTGAACACAGAAATCTGGCTGCACGTGCCAGATAGCTGCAGACCGCTCTGAAGGCATAAAACTGAAGGGGAAAGAAAAATCAAAACACTTACTGGCATCATCATTCTCTTTCCCTCGCATAGAATAACGCTCTGGGGTGTTTTCCGTGTTTGATGATATGCATTGTGCAGTCTGAAAAGGGGGATTATGACGATCGAAGAATGAAAATCGGCGGAAAAAATAAAGACATATCGTAGACATTTCACGAGCCTTCAACATTCAGAAAACGGTACCAAAAGACATGGATACACCGTCACCGGCAACATAGCTGTGTCGTTACAGCTCATTGTTGGTTACCGGTTTATCTGGTGGTATTTAACACTAGTGAATTTGCTAATTTGTGTGACATAATTCAATGTAATTTTGATTTTTTGTAAGGGGCTGGGGAGTGGGGCTTTTGTTGTACAGCTGAACACTGGGTGGGTCTCTGTTTTAGGGTGACAGCCATGACCGTTGCTGATTATATTACCATGTAGGCAGCCGCTGTCTGACTCGCATGCTGTAAAAAATGTGAAGTAATCGCATTTCACATGTGTTTGGGCTGTATGTAGTTGCAGAAAAATAGTATAAGTTTGCATCGGGTTTTTGTGTTGTTGTTGTTTGTTGTTTGGTTTTTTTTGCCTCGAGTGGGAGCGTCGCTGCGTGTTATCAAAACATAAACTAATTCCATGATAAGTCACAGTGCCAGACAGTACACAGGGGAGAGGTTGGGTGAACGATGGAAGAAAATGGAAAAAAAAGCAAAAACATTTCACAGAAGAAACATGTAAGGATGTGCCTTGTTGATGGGGAGACAAACATAGGGATTGGTGTTACGGGGAAAAAATCAGAACAAAACAAAGCATAAAGAAAAACATAACAAAAGAGAAAACAGCCCTAGAACAGGAGAGACAGACAGACAGACAGACAGACAGAGAAGACTAAAAAGTAGTAAGGTAGCGACAGATAGCCAGGCAGGCACACAGAGACAGGATCAGAGCAGTTACAATCTGAAGAAACAGTGGCCATCAGAATACTTTTGTTTGCGTTCTTATTGTATTTGTTAGTTGTTGTTGTTGTGTTTCTCTGTCAAACATCAATTTGGGGGGTGTTTAGCATTTGGTTAAGTGGAGAGTGGAGGACAGTTGAAAAGCTTCTTTTTTTTTTCTTTTTTTTTTTTTGACTGAGCATGGTATATCAGTTCAAATGAATGACTGATGCAGAATAACCTGGCTGATTATGTTAGCTACGAAACTAATAAATGACACTAACATCAATGATGAAAAGAGAGAAACACGCCTTTATGCCGTTGCTGCGTGGAGCTTTTCATCAGCTGACAAACAGGTGAATGCACATGTTTGAGTTACGAAGTAACAGTTTGTTCTTTTATCAAGAAGTTGGCTTGTTAATTATTTTATTTTATGATTGTCTTCACAACAGAATTTTTTTTTCTGACCCATCATCTATGTCGTATGAGAGGCCACAGAATTAGGAACAGTGGGAGTTTTTATCTTGAGGATTGTGATGGAGGTCTGCTCTAGGTTTGAGACTTGGTGGCAAGGTTGTACTGCGCTTCCTATCATACCTTATTCCTTGATCAATAAACTGGAGCTACACTCCCACAGGTGCACCCAATAAGTGGACACCAAGTTCCCGTTGTAGCACAAAGGGCACTCAGTTCTGGGTAGGAGCCGGCCGCGGGTTGATAAATCCCTGCCTCTGAAAGGGCTCGAACTCGAGTCCTTCCAATTGTTAGTTGTTGTTGTTGTTGTTTTGTTTTGTTTTGCTTTGTTTTTTTACGCTTATAGTTGACTTCATCAAGTTTTTGCGCCTTATACATATTATTATTAGTAGTAGTAGTTCTTTTTATGTATTTATCCATTATTTGTTTACTTTTTTTTCTCATGGCCTGACTAAGCGCGTTGGGTTACGCTACTGGTCACGCATCTGCTTGGCAGATGTAGTGTAGCGTATATGGATCACTTCTCCACGGGCATATAACAGGGAGTATCTCGGTTCGTTACACTGTGAACAGGGAGTATCTCGGTTTGTTACACTGACAACAGGGAGTATCTCGGTTTGTTACACTGACAACAGGGAGTATCTCGGTTTGTTACACTGACAACAGGGAGTATCTTAGTTTGTTACTCTGAGAACAGGGAGTATCTCGGTTCGTTACACTGTGAACAGGGAGTATCTTGGTTCGTTACACTGTGAACAGGGAGTGTCTCGGTTTGTTACACTGTGAACAGGGAGAATCTTGGTTTGTTACACTGTGAACAGGGAGTATCTTGGTTTGTTACACTGTGAACATGGAGTATCTTGGTTCGTTATACTGTGAACAGGGAGTATCTTGGTTCGTTACACTGTGAACAGGGAGTATCTTGGTTTGTTATACTGTGAACAGGGAGTATCTTGGTTTGTTATACTGTGAACAGGGAGTATCTTGGTTTGTTATACTGTGAACAGGGAGTATCTTGGTTTGTTATACTGTGAACAGGGAGTATCTTGGTTCGTTACACTGTGAACAGGGAGTATCTCGGTTTGTTACTTTGAGAACAGGGATCTCGATTTGTTACTTTGAGAACAGGGAGTATCTCAGTTTGTTACTCTGAGAACGGAGTATCTCGGTTTGTTACTCTGAGAACAGGGAGTATCTCGGTTTGTTACTCTGAGAACAGGGAGGGAGTATCTTGTGTGTTGCTGTGCAAATACGGAAGGTCTTGGTGTGTTACTGTCTTAACTTATTCGGGACTTTCCATTTCTTTTCCCCACAGACCCGTTGGTGACATTTAATGATGTCAGCAGCGGTGAAGCATTACCATCGTCGCCTCTTTTGTCGTTCGTGCCTAGAGAGTTAACTTAACGTGTCTCGGGTTATTGTGCTCAGGACATTGTCTTGTCTGGTTATGCACTTTGCAGCATTTTTTGTTTTTGTTTTTTCGTTTTGGGGTTTTCCTCCTTTTTTTTCATTTTGTAGCTCTTTATCTATGTGCCAGCTTGATGTGGAGCTATGTGAGTCGCACTGCCTTCATGTGTGTGTTTCTTTCTCCAAGAAAGCAAAAGTTGATGCAATTGCATCCTGTTGATCATTTGACGCTGCTGGTCTTGTTAAGATCCCGGTTCCTGTGGTGTTGAGAGCTGCTGACAGCAGAGACTGGAAGCGATGAGAGAACCCGAGGGGTTGTGGCTGTTGGAGATACACAATGCAGAACGGACAGTAACTTGGGGCGATGTCATTTGTCGGGTACAGGTCTAGTTAAAAAAAAAAAAAAAAAAAAAGAAGTTTGATTTTTTTTTTGGTCCCTTCACCCCTTCCGTCAACCCCCATCTCCCCACCCCTCCCTCTCTCTGTGTCTGTCTGTCTGTCTGTCTGTCTCTCTCTCTCTCTCTCTCTCTCTCTCTAATTCTCACCCTAGTTTGCAACAAGGTGTCTCAAGTACTGGTTAAGGTTGCTGAATATGAATGTCCACCAATTACCCAGACAGGCATATTTGATGTTGTTTAACTTTGACGAAAGGGGAAAAAAATGCTGGGTGTCTTTAGTAAAAAATACTTTATTTAGACTTGGGTTTGGATATGTCTGGTTGCAACAAGGCGTTGGTTGTGAGCAAACATTTTTGTCATTATTTAAGCAAAGAATGAAAGATATATTTATGCAGGAGTGGGACGAGTCAGTAATGTCTAAAGATATATATCATAACTACAGACTGTTTAAAACTGGTTTTCAGTGTGAGCAGTATTTTGAATATGTGGATAAAAAGTGTTTTAGAGACTGTTTAGTAAAATTTTACGGCTTGGTTTGCTCCCAATAAATGGATCATTTTTTAGAAGAACATTCAAATGTAATTCAAATTACGCATGTAAACGTTGTAATGTAATCCAAGATGAAAACCGTTTTATAAACAATTGTGTCCTTTACAATAACCTGCGGCAAAAACATCTGAACTCTGAGGGTCAATCGTATGTTCACTTGATGAAGAATGGTTCTGTTTACAGTATTCGTAAACTATGCATTTATATATTTAATGCCCTGAAGATACGACAGGAATTCTGTGACAGCAATGATGAAAGTTAGAATTAATTTACTATGCACGAGAAGCACTTTTGTTCTACAGGTTAAGTTAGTACGTATTTTACATTTTGTTGTGGCTGAGTGATCACCATATTGTGTACTTTTGACCTCTTTCTAGGGGCCGGAGGCCTGGAGATTAAAGTTTTGTTCTTGTTCTTGTTCTTGTTCTAATTCTCACCCTGCCATTGATGCTGTAAGTGCTCCAAGACGCAAAGCAGTGCAAGAGGTGCATGATGTTGTTAATAATATCAGTGCGCAACTGAAGTTACTGCCGGTGGTTGCACACTGACGAACGTGAGGTGAGTCATCCTCTGACTAGAGTCCACACTGAGAGAAAAAAGGTGCACGAAACGGGTCTACAAAGTAGCTTTCAAGGGTTGTTGGCACGAGAGCGCGAAATGTTTCGTAATGGTAGCTTCCCAGCCCGATGTTAACATGTTTTGTTTGACTGCTTTCGCCGGCACTTTAGTCGACATATGCTCATGCCATTCGGCTGCCGTTCCTCTTCTGCTCCGTCTGTGAGACTGCCAAACAAGACACCTCGATTTGAAGTCACCACTGTACTGCAGCATGTCTCTGTTCCTGCCGGACTACTGGCAAAAGCCACTGCATGGAGCCTTGTCATTATCATCATCATCATCATTGTTATTGTTATCATCATCATCATTATTGTTATTATATCATTATTGTTACTGTTTTTATTATTACTACTTCTATTATTACTACTACTAGTAGTAGTACTATTATTACTACCATTAGTAATAGTAGTAGTAACACAGCCACTACTGTACACTGCGCTCCCTTGCATGATATTATCCCTCCGCCGAAAGGTAAGTCGAGTAAATCTCTCAAAGACCAAAACGCCAAGTGGACGACAATCGACTGTGTAATGACAGCCTTTCCACAGGGGACGAGAGTTCACACATCCCCGTCTGGGAGCTGAAACTGAAATTCCACATTGATGTGTCCACAGTTGGGTTTGAACCCAAGTCCTAGCAGTCGTCAGTCCGTGGTGCTCAAGTCTTTATCTGTGACGGTTGGTCACAGCCACGTGGTTACTTCATCAGAGTTAATGGTCCATTTATTGACTTAACGGCTGAAGTGAGTCGGGGCTGATGGTGTGTTTATTAACTTAACGGCTGAGCGGAATAACGGGACGTGTGTTTGTGGCTGGAGAAGAGCCAGACCTCCTGACAAGTGGAACTGGAGGCAGCGGCTGACTCATCAGGCGGCAGATGTAAGGTACAGCGTTATTGTCGTTCGCTGCATTCCCTACATACTCTCCGCTTTTATCCGCGAACGTAAAGTGAACGCCCACGGTTTTGTTGGTTTTTTTTTTGTTTTGGTTTTTGTGTTTTTTTTGTTAGTTTTTGTTGGTTTTTTATTGGGTTTTTTCCCTTTATTCCCCACGTGAATATTGGCCGTACGCATGATGGATGATCAAATAAATGTCATGATATTCTGCGCACTACAGCAGGCAGGAGAGAGGGGAAATACAGTAAATGAAGAAAAGTGGAGATTTTATGCTTCTGACTCTACTTACAGAGACGACTATGATTGATGTTCTTCAGAGTAATGTGAGAGATGATCAGATTACTTGCGAACGCGTTCATGTAATATCATCAGTGCGCTTTTCTTCTCTCTCTCTCTCTCTCTCTCTCTCTCTCTCTCTCTCTCTCTTTCTCTTTCACACTCACGCACACACACTTTCAAGCATGCACGTGCGCGCGGGATTTATAGACTGATTGACCTAAATGTCTGCGCATGACCTAAATGTCGTCTGCGCATGACGGCAACAAAGGTGTGCGGCCAGAGTTATGGAACATGAACTGAACGACGGAAGCTGCAAAACACTGTGTGTGTGACTGGATAAAAAAGCACGGCTGACGACAGAAGCAGGGGGTAGTGATCATGGGTGATACGGGGGCGTGGGGGTAGGGCGGTGGGAGGGGGGGGGCTATCACAAGAAGATACAAAGACCAGCAGATGTATGTCAGAGGAAGCCATTGTCATTCATCGATTTCCATAAAGCGGTAGAGGGCCTCCAAGAATCAAAAACTTTTTTCTTCGTACCTGACACCGGTGATGGTAATGGTTTGAGCGGGGACGGCATAAGAGGCGGCAGTAGAAGTGGGGGAAGAGCCAGACGACACCAAATGTCAGGTGCTGAGGCTATTTCATTTAAAGTAGAGAGGGACTATGTTTCCTCTTTCATTTATGGCTTTTTTCTTTTTTTTTTCTCAAGGCCTGACTAAGCGCGTTGGGTTACGCTGCTGGTCAGGCATCTGCTTGGCAGATGTGGTGTAGCGTATATGGATTTGTCCGAACGCAGTGACGCCTCCTTGAGCTACTGAAACTGAAACTTATGGCAATGTCTTTCATCCATGAGACGAACACTTTGTTTCGAAATAGAATATCTAAAAACACAAATCTCATTAATAAACTATCTGGCCCGTCTACGACTGAGTGTTGTGCTCTGCATTATTTCTGTTATAACGTTGGGGGAATCTTCAGATGGAAGAGAGGGGGTTGCACATTTTATGCGCTGCAGCTTTCTCTTGTGTGTCTGGACCCCAGCACCATCCGTGTGAGACAACACATATCCACCACACAATACGGCATTATTGAACTGAACGTGACAGCAGAGACAACATATGTTCACCACACAATACGGCATGTATTGAACGTGACAGCAGAGACAACATATGTTCACCACACAATACGGCATGTATTCAACTGAACGTGACAGCAGAGACAACATATGTTCACCACACAATACGGCATGTATTGAACGTGACAGCAGAGACAACATATGTTCACCACACAATACGGCATGTATTGAACTGAACGTGACAGCAGAGACAACATATGTTCACCACACAATACGGCATGTATTGAACTGAACGTGACAGCAGAGACAACATATGTTCACCACACAATATGGCATGTATTGAACGTGACAGCAGAGACAACATATGTTCACCACACAATATGGCATGTATTGAACGTGACAGCAGAGACAACATATGTTCACCACACAATACGGCATGTATTGAACGTGACAGCAGAGACAACATATGTTCACCACACAATACGGCATGTATTGAACGTGACAGCAGAGACAACATATGTTCACCACACAATACGGCATGTATTGAACGTGACAGCAGAGACAACATATGTTCACCACACAATACGGCATGTATTGAACGTGACAGCAGAGACAACATATGTTCACCACACAATACGGCATGTATTGAACGTGACAGCAGAGACAACATATGTTCACCACACAATACGGCATGTATTGAACGTGACAGCAGAGACAACACATATTCACCACACAATATGGCATGTATTGAACGTGACAGCAGAGACAACATATGTTCACCACACAATACGGCATGTATTCAACTGAACGTGACAGCAGAGACAACATATGTTCACCACACAATACGGCATGCATTGAAATTGACGGCAGAGACCAAAGCACAGACTCTGAGCTGGGAAGGGGGAGACAAGTGTGGAGCAAGAGACAGAGACAGAGGTACATAATTATGTACAGACAGACAAACCAGATAGATAGATAGATGGATAGATAATGATATGGTGGGATGGTGGCCAACAATGGCTCATTAAGGACGGCAGTTGCAGGGTACATGAAGCAATCTTCATTCACACTTTTCTGGAGATGGTTCCGACACAGGCCTCCGCGTGTTCCTTCCCTGGAGTTGGTACGTTGCCATGGTGGATGGTATTTCAATGTCTGCAATCAAAAGAGGAGTGCAAAGCCATATGAATGTTTTCCTCGGTAAATGTGATAACTCCATTTTTACTCTTTTTCCTATTTGCATTTTAGCTGCCATTTGTTATGATCAGTTTTGTGTATGTATTAATTATTTTTAATTCTATGCACACAAATTATTTCATCTCATCTCTTTCATTATTGCACTATTTGGTGGGCTGTCAAAGCTTGACCAACACGTTGGCTTTATGCGTAGGTCAGACATGTGCCATCTTTCCTTATTTTGAAGCCTGCATGTTGTGACGTATATGGATCAGTCCACATGCTTTGACATCTCCTTGAAACTGAAACCAAACTCTGAAGGGTACCCTTACCTGTGACAATGCGTCAACCAAACACTGAAGGGGGCCCTTACCTGTGACATCGCGTCAACCAAACTCTGAAGGGTACCCTTACCTGTGACAATGCGTCAACCAAACACTGAAGGGGGCCCTTACCTGTGACATCGCGTCAACCAAACTCTGAAGGGTACCCTTACCTGTGACAGCGCGTCAACCAAACTCTGAAGGGTACCCTTACCTGTGACAATGCGTCAACCAAACTCTGAAGGGTACCCTTACCTGTGACAACGCGTCAACCAAACTCTGAAGGGTGCCCTTACCTGTGACAATGCGTCAACCAAACTCTGAAGGGTGCCCTTACCTGTGACAACGCGTCAACCAAACTCTGAAGGGTACCCTTACCTGTGACAGCGCGTCAACCAAACTCTGAAGGGTACCCTTACCTGTGACAACGCGTCAACCAAACTCTGAAGGGTACCCTTACCTGTGACAACGCGTCAACCTAGGAAGCGGCGGAATGTGAACGCAGTGGACCCAATCCCACAAACTCCCAGTTTTGTGAGGTTGTAGGTATTTCTGTTTGCAAATGTTGCATGTGATTTAGCATTAAGTAAGTTTGTGGTATTCACACATGGAAGGTATGTCCTATTTTATTTCAATCATTATTGTCTATGTGTGTGTCATTTTCTTCTTTTTAAAAAATTGTGTTGACCTATTTGTATCATGTATCATACTTCTCATCTTATGTCCATGTTGTATCCAGGGTGTGGTCTCCAGGCCTGACCGGCGTACCGCGGTTTTGCTTAGGTCAGGCATTTGCTCCTTCTTTTCTAAATTTCTTCATTTCTTTCTTTTCTTTTTCATTTAAAGCATATAAGGGTGTAGCATGTGTAGATCAATCCGCATGTTTTGACACCTCACTGAAACTGAAACTGAAATGGGAAAGCATGCTGCTGCAGCGCAGAAATCAGATCATCCCATCTTGGAGTTGACGGCTGTCGTTTGATGTACTGACGGCTTGTTAGTGCGGGGCGGTGACGTTGTTTTCATGTCACAGACAAACGTTGGACGACAAACGGACTGATCAGCTTTTCAAAGTGCGGCTACTTTCTCTCTATTTAAAACAGTCTGTTTGTATTTCTTAAGAGGGCCGTTTAATTTGACCAGTGTTTTAGTGTCGTCAAGGGAGCCATCTAATTTGACCAGTCTTAGTGTCGTCAAGGGAGCCATTTAATTTGACCAGTGTTTGAGTAATGAAATGCTATTCGATTTGACCAGTGTTTTACAGACATAAAAGGATTCGTTTAATTCCACAACTGTTGTATGGACTGTGAGAAGTAGTTTAGCAGCACCAGTGTATTAATCACACACAGTGACGCTGTCATGTTTTCTTTCAACCTCAGAAGCTTTTTGTGCTGATCAGTAAAAGCTGAAGTGAACATGACATGTACTTGTGTAATATATAGGATTCAGTGGGAAAGAGATGCTGTATAACGGTGTTGCAATCCGTTTTGCCATTGTAAATACTCCGACATAGTTTTCTTCCAGACGAATGTATTGCATGTAGTTAACAATCATGGCTTCCAATAGGCATACCCTTTTAAAAGAAACAAACCATGTGTATGAATAAAGCATTAAAATTCTCTCTCTCTCTTGGTTTTTTTTGTTTGTTTGTTGTTGTTTTTTGTTGTTTTTGTCAGTGCTATGGATAACTTAATGTTATATGCAACCCCACCGACCCACTCTTCACCGTTGTATTGTGGTCCAAGGCCGATGTACATTAAACTCTGAGTTCTGAGTTCTCTCTCTTTCTGTGTGTGTGTGTGTGTGTGTGTGTGTGTGTGTGTGTGTTTATCTGTCTATGTCTCACTCTCATTCACTGTTCTTGATTCTTGATTCCCACCTCTCCCTCTCTCTCTGTCTCTCCCTCCCTAACCCCCAATGCCCCCCCCACCTCCCCACCCCCCACCCTCTCTGTCTTTCACTCGCTCTTCTATGCATGTTTTCCAATCGATGAGTCCCAAGAATCCATGAGTCCGCAAGCACTTCTTTCGGCTGTAAAATGTTTGCCGATGCAATCAGAGTATGGGGCAGTTTCACTGGTGTGCAAAGTTTGTAGCAAATTTGAAAATCAAGCCATTTAAAAATGAGGAGTCCTGTATAATTGGCTGCAAATTGTGTGCTCAGCTCCCCCAGGCACGGCCTGAAGTGGGTGGGGAGAATTTAAAAACCGTGGCCGACAGGCGATTGGACGGCTCTAAATTGCCGGTTTGTGCACTCGTTACAGGGGATTGCGTTTTCGCGTTTATGTGGAAAATGTGATTAAGTTAACGATTTCGGTGTGTGTGTGTATGTGTGCGTGGGGGTGGCTGGGTGGGTGGATGTGTGTGTGTGTGTGTGTGTGTGTGTGTGTGTGTGTGTGTGTGTGTGTGTGTGTGTAGAGGTAATAGATAGATAGATATTCCGTTCTCTCTCTGTCTCTCTCTGTCTGTCTGTCTGTCTCTCTCTCTCTCTTTCTCTCTTCCTCCTCCTCCTCCGCCTTCGCCCCTCTCTCTCCCTGTCGCTTCTTTCTTACTCTCTCGCTCTCCCCCTCCTCCCCTCTCTCTTTGCAGCAAAAAGAAAAGAAAGATAAGAATAAGCAAAAACTGTGCTTACGTGCATTTCTGTTTGTGTTTCCATCTGCGTCTGTATATTTGACCCATCTCGTGTTTATGTGTGATTGGAGGGTAGTTCATCAAGTTACTGTCGGCATGAAACAAAACACAGAGAGAGAAAGAGAGAGAGAGAGAAAAAGAAAGAGAGAGAGAGAGAGAGCGGGGCGAAGGGGGAGTGTGTTTTTCGCATATGCGCGTGCACATGCGTGTTTTAAGTGCTTGCTTGACTGTGCTTGTGTGTGTCTGTGTTCGCGTGCGCGTATGCACATATCTGTTCTTGGTGTTATGTCATTCACTCCTTTAAGAGTGATGTATATAATACATATTTGTGTCTGGTTTTGTGTTGTTGTTTTTTTGCATGTCTGTGACTGTGTGCGTGTATGTCTGCTACGCGCGTGCGCGCGCGTGTGTGCGTCTTTTTTTTGTTATGTGCCACCTCTGTGTGTGTGTGTGTGTGTGTGTGTGTGTGTGTGTGTGTGTGTGTGTGTACATGTGTACGTGTTTTTGTGTGTGTGTGTGTACATGTGTGTGTGTGTGCATGTGTGTGTGTGTGTGTACGTGTGTGTGTGTGTGTGTGTGTGCTTGTGTGTGTGCTTGTGTGCGTGTGTGTGTGTGTGTTTGACGCCATCATCCTGCGTATGCTTTTTTTTTTCTTTTTTTCTGATCTGTGTCACTCACAGTTGTAAACAGAATTACTGTGCATTTTGGCCTGTGGGCAGACCCTGCAACCCAATATGAACCTCTCTCTCTCTTCTCTCTCTCTCTCTCTCTCTCTCTCTCTCTCTCTCTGTCTCTCTCTGTGTGTCTTTCTCTCCCCTCTTTCTGTCTGTCTCAGTCTCTCTCTGTCTCTCTGTATTTGTCTGTCTGTCTCTGTCTCTTTCTCTGTCTCTCAGTCTCTGTCTGTCTCTGTCTGTCTTGTATGTCTGTCTGTCTCTGTCTGTCTGACTGACTGTCTGTGTCTGTCTGTCTCTCTCCATCTATTTCTCTCACCCATACTGGAGCCTGTTAAGTATTCCCCTTTCGCGCTGTCTATGATGCTAATCATGTTGAAGGATGCATGTTGAATTTTCCAACTTTAAAGTTGTTTTTCCTCTGTTTCTTTTCTTTTCCGTGTTTCTCTGCAATTGGGAAGGGTATCCGGCCTTTCTTTGTCCCTGCCGTGTGCGGGGGCGGTGTGTAAAAAATAAAACTGAGTTTTCTAGATGAGCACACACACACACACGAATGCACGCGCACACACACACACACACGAATGCACGCACACACACACACACACACACACACACACACACACACACACACATATATATATATATATATATATAGAGAGAGAGAGAGAGAGAGAGAGAGGGGGGGGAAGCACAAATACAAAGCGTCCTCCAATGCCAAATCAGAGAAATAATCATCATTCATCAAAAAGTGCGAAAACATCAATTGTCTGTCCAAAAT
>NC_134880.1:34446303-34471303 GCF_041734735.1 Babylonia areolata
TAGTTAATCATTCTCACTAAGAATCAGTGGTGAGAAGAGAAAATGTGTTACCTGTCTAACAACAGACGCGTAGTAATAAATATATAAATACAGTTTTAAAATGCTCCATCCATGTACAGCACAGACTACTGAATGAAACCATTACTTTAAAATGCACCGCGAGAGAGGATTTCTGAAAGGACCACTTACACTGTAGTCAGAAAACAACCTGGAGATTAACAAAATAAGCTTGGCCCAGTTCCAGGAATACCAATCAATTGCAACCAGCACAATGTTGGAAGGAACGAAGCATTACATAGGAGGAACCACTTTCTCGTTTGTCCCGGAGAGGTGTCGCCAGTATTGCGAAACCAGGACACCGACTTTGGCACATGACCGCGGCTCACTTATCAGAAGACGATCTGCAGACAGACAAGCGTTTAACCTGGACTGACACCGCTGTCAGAAGATATGATTAAAGAGCTTTCAACACCCTGCATTTGTTGGGACTTGGCAGTGTTGCTCCAGAGGGGATTTGCATTGTTTCAGCCTTCCTTTTGGCTGCACTGAGTACGAATTTTCGGTATGTCGTTTTATCTCTGTTCATCTGTTGAGAGTTTTAGACTCTGGGAAACTGTATGTCTTTTTATCATATTCTAGTGTGTAATTTACTGACGCTATTGCTGATTATTGCTTATAATTTATTCACAGTGGTGACAGTGTTGAAATATGCTGCATTTTGTTATGTGGCTTAAACCATTGTCTGAAATTTGCGCAAATGCAAGTAGTCTACAGTTCAAGCAGTCCTTTCGTGTTCTGAATGACATTTTCGTCACACTTATTGCCCTGACTTTGTATACTACAGCATGTACTTAGTACTTATTGCAGAAATGTGTTTTTAGTCTCTTATTTGTATATGATCCAAAAGGAGGAGAAAATTGATCGTGTACCAAGGGAGTAGGCCTGAGTGAACTTATTCCTTGCCCACTTAGAGACCTGTACATTTCTCTTCAGTCATTGTGTTTATTGCAGTGTTCCTTAGAAGAATTCAGAATTCACTCTTTACACTCTCTCTCTCTCTCTCTCTCTCTCTTTGTCTATCTGTCTGTTTGTCTGTGTGTGTGTGTGTGTGTGTGTGTGTGTGTGTGTGTGTGTTTATAGTTTTGTCTGTCAGCCTACTTGTATGTGTCTTTTAGAAACGCGCGCGCGCGCGCACACACACACAGACACACACATACACACGCACACACACACACACACACACACACACACACACACACACACACACACACACACACACACACACACATATCTTGGACCACTTCCATGCTACACAATGGCTGTTTTGCTGATTGAAGTGACTCCGTATAAACCAACAATAATAACACAGATATGTCTTGTTTGTCCTGGGAAGGTGATGCCAGTCCTGACACAAGGCTGTCGACAACAGACAACCACAGTATTGCAGGCGGTTTTCATTGGCAGCTAAACAAAGTATCTTGTCCATGGCTGACATCCTTGCCAGCGGAAGATCTTTTTGCACGCTGCTAATTTCTCCTCAGGAGCACATCTCTTCATTTTCCCGTTGGTGGAGTGTTGTTCATTTCTTCATTTTTTTGTTTTCTTTCTGTTGTTATTTTGTTTTGTTTAGTTGTTTGGCTTAGAAACATATATTTTTCTGTCTTGATTTTCTTCTGAGTTCACATATTAAAGCCAGACATTATTACGAAAAACGGTGATGACTGGTCTTGGTCTTTATTAATAATGATCTTGGATACTACTTTGGTATTACGCGGACGTGACGGTGAATCCGGATGCACTGAATAATTTGTGTTATTTGGGAAGATTTTTGTCATCATCATAGTTCAATAAATGCTTGAATCTGCGAGGGAACATTTTAAATGCAACGATGGACATTGTGCAGCTTTTGAAACTTTTTTTTTCAAAATACTCCACAAGCAAGCTAAACCTAAACAAAGTGCAAAGTAAGTGATCACTTTTTTTCTTTTCTTTTATACAAATGTCTTCTGACAAAAAACACCAACATGAAAAAGGATGAAAGGTTGCAGTCTGATTAAGATTCGTCTTTTCAGAATAAACAAAATTCATTTGAATGGTGAATATCAAAGTTGAGTCATTTCCTTTTCCATTCTCTTTTTTATCTTGTTTTTATTCTGGCTTGGAAAAGCCATTATTTTGAGAGCGGATAAAAACCAAACCAAACCAAACCAACAATAACAGAACTGAAACTACGGGGAAGACATGAGAAAAATTGCCTGGAGTGAAATTCCCTACCCCTGAACTTTCACAGCGAGAGAGCATCAGCTTTGGTTCTGAGTCAGAAGGCGCCAGGCGTGAGGAGAGAGGTCGATATCCATTAGAACCGCTGTGCTGGCGCTCTCGGCACCACGACTGGCTCTTCCTGCTGCCACGGAACTCAACAAGGCTGCAACACTGAAGGTTCGTCGCCTGAACTATCGTTAGTTGGCGGACTGAATGATTTCGTTAAATGAGAATCGACGTAGTTTCGACCTGACCACTCAATAGCCAATTAAGGCAGTGCCGCCTCCTCTGTCCGGACAGTCTTTCTGGAGACCCGCACGTGCAGCAGGTTGTCCCGATGTTCGTGAACTTGTCCCTTCATGTCCTGTTCACGTAACGCAGTGGTTGTGGGTGTTACTCACGTACACTTACTTACACACGAGTGTTTGTATAATGGAATCTGTATTACTTAGTAATAAGATTTTACTGATTTCTTTGACCGGTGTTCCTCTATCTGGCATTGATACTACATATGCATTATTCACTTTGCTAGAAGGAAAGTGCATGAAATCGTAGTCACAGAACTGTAAAGTCGCATCCGTCGACAAGAACGCATGCCAATGAATCGAACTGTAATTCTAAACAGAAATATGATGAAGGGTTTTTTAATAGAATTCGATTCATTATAATCAGAAAACCGCCTACAGAGTAAAGGAAATGTTGATTATATGATATGTGACTTTGACCCAATTACAGAACCACCAAAACAATCGCATTACCGACAAAAGTAACACAGCTTAGCGCAACCAAACCATTCATCTGGCAGAGTGTCGCCAGTATTGCAAAACCATAACACCATTGGCAGGCGACCGCAATTATCAGTAGACAGGCCGGAAACAGACAGACAAGCGTTTAACCCATGACTGACACCGCTGTCAGAAGATATAATTGAAGAGCTTTTGACGCTCTGGAGCTTGGGGCGTGGCTCAGGGCTGTCTTCTCTGGGGAACTGGCGTCGGTTTTGCTTCCGTTTGGCTGCATGGAGTGAGCTTTTTGTGCTTTGGGGTTTTGTTATTTAGGGATAAGCTGTGTTAAATGTATGTTCACGTGTAATTCATTAACATTATTACATGCTGAACTGATCATTACTTTGGCGTTTCACCCTTCCTGGGGAAAAGGCCGCCAATAAGAGACCAGCTTATTCCTCTATCCCCCTATATCCCTATATCTGGCTTCAGACAGACAAATAAAGGTGTGTGTGTGTGTGTGTGTGTGTGTCCGTGTCCGTGCGTTCATGTGTGTGTATGTGAAACTGAAAATTGGATGATACAGGAAACGAATAATGAGCGCCCATTGGCGGCTGTCACCACAGATAGACAGCCTGTCGTGCAAATGATTCCGTGTTTGTAGAGCACATAGAGCTAGGTCTCTGACCGGGGTTAGGCGCTACAGAGTGTCCAGAAGTATCCGTATCATCATTGTTTTCCAGTGATTCGGAGAAATAGCGGTGTTCTCTGTGGGAAATGAAATTAGATAGGTTCTTGATTCTGTTTCTCTCTGTCTGTCTGTATCTCTCACACAGACACCCGGGTTATCGCACTTACACACATAAATACACACACGCGGACGCGCGTGCACGCACGTACACACACACACACACACACACACACACACACACACACACACACACACACACAGCTTCTTTGGAGTTGTTCCAGATTACACCTGATTCAAGTGACTCAGTATAACAAACCTAAGTAATAACATCAGTGTTTCTTGTTTGTCCTGGGAAGTGGATGCCAATTCTGAGACGAGGGCACTGCAGTATTGCAGACAGTTTTCTTTGGCACATAAAAATCAAGCCCGTGCCTGCTGACATCTCTGCCAGAAGAAATAATAAAAGATCTTTTGGCACGTTGGTAATTTCTCGCCTGGAGTGCTGCCCTCGGGAACTTTGTGTGTTTATACTTTTCCATTTCAATGGGAAAAGGAGCGTTTTTCTTCTTGCTTTCTCTTTTTGTCCCTTGGTTTTCTCAGAAATAAGCTTTAGTCCTTTCCCTTCTTCTCCCTTCAGCCAGCAAAGCCTCGGGACGTAAACTGTGACACGGGTTTTCAGGGACTTCTCAGTCTGTTGAAAATGCTATGTATACGCTAACGCGCGCACGCATATCCTCTCCTACCCACTCCCACCCACACGTACGCGGAATCACACACGTGTGCGCCAAATGAAACTTTGGGGTGGGTCCCTTCATGAAATCACTGGGAGAGGTAATAACATGGAGGAACGTCCCAGAATGTCCAATTGTGTTTCAGCCTATTGAGTCCCCTCTCATGTTCCACTGACCTCAAGTCTGTCCGGGGGAATTACTGGAGGTAGGGTACGATTGGGATGTTACACCGTGAATTGGGAAGCTTGACAAGATGTGTCGATATCCATTAAAGGCATTGTGGTGTGCTCTCACTGGGACGACTGGCATTTCCTGATGTCTGGAAATTCAAGAAGGCTCCAGCCCCCATGGCTGGTGGTTTAACTGTCGATACGTGTTGCGGTGAGCTGAGTGATTTTATTGAAATAAGTACGGTGTCGTTCCAGCCACTCTTTGTCCTTCCCCTTCAGTGGACTGTCAACGTTACTTGTTTCCTCAGTCTGGACAGTCTTTCTCGATGAGTGCTCACACACACACACACACACGCACACGCACACACACGCACACGCACACACACAATCTGTAAGACAGGGAATTGATAGTGTGATACAGAAGGTCCCAACCGGACCATCACACATGAAAAAGGAAACCCACCTGCTGTGAAACCCCATCCACCTGAAAGAACGCACATCACTGCGTCGAACTGTCACCTAAAATAACAGCAATATGATGAAAGGTTTTGTAGCTGAATGCGTGGTTTGTTACCTTGACCCAAGTCAAGGCATGCTTAAAACGCGTTCGTGATAAAAGCTTAGCTTCGGACCATATGAGGGTATCTCATTTGTACTGGAGACATGTGCTGACATTGTGAAACTACGGTATCGACGGGAGACAGCCGTAGTTAGGGGCAGACAACCAGGACGGAGACAGACAAGCGTTTAACCCTGCCTGACACTGCTGTCAGAAGATGATTATCATTGAAGAGCTTTTTACATCCGGGGTTTTGGGGGAGTGTTGGCTCCCCTTGGACATTCAGATTGGTTTTTATTTCTCACAAAACTTGGAGAGGATTTGGTTTTCTCC
Organism: Babylonia areolata; assembly: GCF_041734735.1. Lineage (NCBI taxonomy): Eukaryota > Metazoa > Mollusca > Gastropoda > Neogastropoda > Buccinidae > Babylonia > Babylonia areolata. The sequence goes on from NC_134880.1 coordinate 34,451,775, forward strand.
TTGTTTATGTGTTAGGCTTTTTTGTACAAAAGTTGTATTTAGTTTGTTGTGTGCTGTGTATGTATGTATGTATGTATGTATGTATGTATGTATGTATGTATGTGCTTCACTGAAAGCATCGCATGCTGCAATGCTTATTGCATACATATTTTAGATGGTGACGTTAACATGCTTAAACATTCACGTCGTTGCATCACATATTTGAATATTGTACAAAACAAAGCAACCAGTGCAGTTTTGTTGACCCCTTTGCATTCAGGAATACTCTGAAGGCACATTTACGACCTCAACTTCAAACGTCAGGAGCCTCATTCATGTGGGTAATGTTTTGTACAAACAAAGCTTTTCTTCCTCTCCGGGAATCATTTTTGTTAAGACATGAACAACGAACCCCTTTATAACCCAGAAGGATAATTGAGAGCGATGTCTCTGAATGAAATTATATTAATATAATCATAAGGAGAGCAGAAAGCAGACAGAAAGGTTCAGGGGAAATTATTTCTCCCAGAGTGAAAGTCACTGGAATTACATATCGAAAGGCAAAGCACACACGCGCGCGCACACACACACACACACACACACACACACACACACACACACACGCACACACACACACACACGCACACACACACACACGTGTGTGTGTGTGTGTGTGTGTGTGTGCGCACATAATTCCATATTCGCTTGCACGTACGCACACATAGACACGTAACAACCTTGAACCAGTTCCAGTTCCAGTGTGGCTGTGTCGCTGATTGAAGAGACGCAGAGATGACAAACAATAACAGCAGCGTACCGCTGTTGTTTGTCCGGGAAGGTGGGTACCAGTACATACTGCGAGGCTGCTGACAAAACAGACGTTTACAGTACTGCGGACGGTTTTCCTTGGCCGACATACAAATATCTAGCAGATGACGGCACTGTCAGGAGAAATAATTGAAGGTCTTTTGGCATCATGGTAATGTGTCCTTGGGAGGCAGCTCTCGGAAAATTCGCATCATTTGTTCACTGCTTCTTCTTTTCCTCCTCCTCCTCCTCTTTCTCGTTTTTGCTCAAAATTACATGTTTTAGTCAAAGCTCAGAAGACACATAGACAAACCGATGACTCAGAGGCTGCAGTCTGTTTCAAACGGTTTTCAAAATTAATGAAATCACTATCATATTGTTTTACTTTTTTTATTCTTATTCTTTGCTCTGGTGTTAGAAATTGTATCTTTGTTTTTGTTTTCTGTTCTTTATTCTTTGTTATTCTGGCGTGAGAAATAGTATCGTCACTGGCTGAAAACAAAACAATGAAGGGGCTGACGGGAGAGGAGGGGGGTGTGGTCTAAGAGAAACTGGTAGGGTGAAATTCTCTTCCCCTGGGCTTTCACAACGGCAAGCCGATCTAGTGTCAGAAGGCGTCAGGCAGAAAATGGGTCAATATCCATTTGAACCCCTGTGTCCGTGCTGTAGTATCTTGATGCCAGGAAAATCTACAAGGTTGTAACACTGAAAGCTCATGACTTTTTCAATACGGAATTGAAACTTTTTTCTTTTCTTTTTCTTTCTTTTTTCTTAATGAATGAATATTGGTGTTGCTTTCGTCCCTTCCACTGAATGAAGGGTTACTTCGGCTTTCTGGATCAGTGCATGTGCGGCCGATCAGTCAGGGCTGTTTCTGTCTTCTTTACACTTCCACATAGCGTACAGTAGTTGACATGTGACGAGGCTTTTATGAGGAGCAAAATCAAGGAAAACAGATGGACGAAATTCCCCGGGGTGAAAAGTTCTGTGTGATGTCAGGAAACTGAAGGAGATGCCTGTACCCATGGGTGGTTGGTGTTACTGTTGATAAGCTGGCTGGCTTCAGTGCATGGATTAAGTGATTTTGTCGCTGAGTGTCCGATTCCGTCCATTCAACAGTATGGCTCTTCCCTCTGTGGCAGTATCTCCTTCGATAGAAGACTGTGTGATGTGTGTGTGTGTCAGCAAGGGGGCAACACGCACGTGACGTTACTTACAGAACCCTATTTTTAGCATGATGAATTTCAGGTGACATGCGCAATACATTTGACCGCGTTCAGTACATCTAACCGTACTTATTTCTCCGTTTATCCTTCGTGTGGACGTTGGCAGCAATCCAGTCTGATTTTTTTTTTTTTTTTTTCCTGTTTTTTTTTTAATGTTGACTTTGGTTTTTGCTTCCTTCGCCTTTATCGTCTTCCCCTCCATTCCCGGGCTGCAGATTCCACGTTCCCTTATTTCGGCTATAGAGCTTTTCAGAGTGTGGCCCATTTTACCCCTTCGTAAAGGCAGCTGTTCTCCATTTCCATGTAGCGTGTGTTTATGGTTTCATAACCTACCGAAAGCTGACATGGCATGCAGCATTTTCAACGCACGTGTTAGATCTGTTTGCGTATACACACGAAGAAAGTTAGGCACAAGCAAGTCTGCACTTGGGAGAAAGGAAAATCTCCGCCCTGTACCTAGCTGCCGAGATTTATGTCTGGAACGTCACAGACCAGCGGGACACAAGTCCCATGATCCCAGCATTTGGGTGACGTCCCGACACTTCTTTCCCTCCGTTCCGTGGTGTGTCGGTGTGAATGTTCCCTCTGTGTGGCCGGTCTCTCTGGACCACTGCACGTGCACCACTTCCACCACAGCTTCAGCCAGTTCCCCTCTGTCTCCTACCAACGTGTAACATCATTATTGAGTAGGAATTTTTTTTATGTATGCTAACTTTGTGGTGCTATTTACTGAGTATGTGGCGGCATTCAGTACTTCCCCTTTCTGACAGTGTGTTTGCGGGGATATTGGCACCAGTCCAGTGTCTGTGATGTACGCAGTCGCTCTCTGTACGTTATTTGTCATCGTCGAGTTGATGTCAGGATATTTTAGTGTGTCGTAGAACAATGTATGCTCATTCACATTTGTGTTTTCATTATTTCGTTTAGATGATTAGATTATAAAGTCAGCCCTTCTCTCTCTCTCTCTCAGTGTGTGTGTGTGTGTGTGTGTGTGTGTGTGTATTCTCTCTCTCTCTCTCTCTCTCTCTCTCTCTATATATATATATATATATATATATATGTGTGTGTGTGTATATATATATATATATGTGTGTGTGTGTGTGTGTGTGTGTGTGTGTGCATGATATGTATATATATATATATAGAGAGAGAGAGTATAATATATATATATATATATATATGTGTGTGTGTGTGTGTGTGTGTGTGTGTGTGCTCTCTCTCCATATATATAGAAACATGTATTATACAGAGAAAGAGATAGATACATAGGTAGACAGATAGATAGATACATAGATAGATAGATATTTTCCGTTCATGATAGCTTCCTCTGGAGAGAAAGTGCGTTGGTGTCATGTGTTGTTCGATTCGTTTTCAATTGGCTGTGAACGTTTCAGACTGATCGTTTTCTCTCCTGAAGTGGCGTTCACTGATTCCCGGTGGACATGCCAGGGCCTTTTTCGGAATATCGGTATCTTCCACCTTGTGTAAGTCCCGTGAATGAAAATCCTATTGTCTGTCATCCTATTTGTTTCTGTCTTTTTTTTTTCTTTCTTTCTTTCTTTTTTTGCCCCGTCGCCTCCGTCTTGTTCATTCTCTTTTCTGCTATCCCGATCCATTCGCCCATATTTATTGTGGAACCCTAATTTATTTGTCTCTATCCGGACATCAGTGTGGATCGCTTCCGTGAGGCAGTGTTTTTCTGGCGCCTTTGTAATGGGAATTGTCCCGCTCGGCTTTTGTTTTTGTTTTGTTTCTTTATTGAGTGGAAGGAGGAGGAAGGGGGACTGTATATCATTTTAATGTATAATTGTTTTGGCTGTACTGTGAGTGTAACTCTTTTTTCGAAGTTTGTTTTTGTTTTGTTTTCTTTTGCTTCCTTGGCTATTCATCGCCTGGTAAGAAAAGAGGCTGAACAGCCCCCACGCGGGAGGTATATTTCAGAATTAATTTCTATAATGATTATGACTGTAATTTCGTCATCCCGTTTTCTTTATTGTTTTGGAGTGGATTTATTTGTGTGTGTGTGTGTGTGTGTGTGTGTGTGTGTGGGTGGTTCTTGTTCTTGTTGTCGTCGTCGTTTTTTTTATGTTAATCGATGGGGGTTTGGGAGTGGGTTTTGTTGTTGTTTGACGTGATGAGGATTGGCGTGTTGTTGTTTCTCGTGCTTTCTGCCCTGACCCAGCCCCGTGTGGTCGGACGGGCTCTCGACCAAATTGAATCGAACTGAATTGATTTAGACTTGGCGATCGGCAGAGCTTTAAAATCCACTTGACAAGATAGGGTGAGAGGAGAGATCGATAGCCATTAGAGGCCTGTGTTGGTGCAGTGAAGGGAGCCAGTGTGGCTTCCTCGTGCCATGTAATGCAAGAAGGTTCCCCACACCACGGGCCGCTGGTTTTATTATTGATATGTGGGCTGCTGGCAGGGGTGGCCGCCAACCTTGCGGTTCTCTCTTTTTTTTCTTTTTTTCTTTTTTTTTTTTTTTTTACTGGAGAGGCAGGGTGATGTTTCATCCTGTCTTTGTCCTTGTGGTTCAATAATCCATCAGCAGGCCTGTCTCCCGAGTCTCCACAGTTTCTGTCTCTCTGGTGCTAAATATTTAGCACCTGCAAGCCGGTCAGACCTTTCTCGAGTTCTCCCATTCCGAACGCGCGTGTCCACCTGTCCGCACAACATAGCTTTGTATTACTCTTTTTGTCACAACACATTTCTCTGTGTGAAATTCGGGCTGCTTTCCCCATGGACAGCCACCGAGACCATCACCTATTTTTTCCTGCCTGCAGTTTTTTGACTCACTTGTGTAAACAAAGTGAGTCTATTTTTTAACCCGGTGTTCAGTTGCCTGTGTGTGTGTGTGTGTGTGTGTGTGTGTGTGTGTGTCCCCGTGGTAAACTTTAACATTGACATTTTCTCTGCAAATACTTTGTCAGTTGACACCAAATTAGGCATAAAAATAGGAAAAATTCAGTTCTGTCCAATCATCTTGTTTAAAACAATATTGCGCCAATGGGATGGGCACAAAAAAAAATAAAAAAGAAGCCAAATTATATATGCAAACAGCATTTACTGTTATATTTATATATTTTTTATTCTCTAAACTTGGCACTTTGATCTGATATTCTGACACAACAACAAGAGCAATCATTATTATCATTTTTTTGTTCAAACAGGAACTTCTTTTGCTAAGCATGGAAGTTTTGGCAAACGTTTTTGCAAACGTTTTGATGCAGATAGTAAAAAAGGGAGATTAATCTGTAATTAATGCTAGGGGACTTAATTTGCTTTAAACTGATCTTTCTCATCTTAAACATTACATTTTGAAATTATACTCGATACATAAAAAGCTTGTATGTTGTACTCTCAGTGTACGTCCATTCGCTCAAGTGGTCTTTTTCGGAAAATACTAAAATCAATACGACGAGTGGACTTTATAGATCTATTGGCTGAGCCCTGAAGGTCATGGGCAAAAATCAATTGCGTACACATGTTTATACACATTCAAAGCGCGTGCTCATATTCTTCGTGAACGCGAACAACGCCATTTTGTTTCAAGTTGTTGACCTGCCCATTCAATCCTATATTCAGTGGACAATACACGATAACATGTGATGGAAAGTTGGAGAAGGAGACCGTTAAATATTTATTCAGAGAAAGATTTGTGAACGCCTCATCACTTACTGGATTATGCCCCAAACTGCCATAAAAATATCCACAGAATTAGTCGGAATTCACAGTTAAAAATTGTAAACCATGCGAGTTAATACCCTTGGATTTATGAAACGAAACAAATTCCAGTCTTGACTTTTCTCAAAATGAAGTCCTTTTCACTTCATACGACGTTTAGAAGTACTTGTACTTGGCTCTACATGTTATTAGTTTAACAAAATACTAAATTTTCATATCAACTTTAAAACTATAAAACTAGAATGAACATAAAAGAGAATTGAATCGACCGTGTACTACATTCCCGGCGGGTGTAACTAAACTTGTACATCTATCTAGATCTGGAGAAAACGGCTAAATGTTGCAGTGTGACTGCGGCGATAGCCACGTCTCCTTTACCGCGGACTTTAAAAAAAAAAAAAAAAAAAAATTTTTTTTTTTTTTTTTTTTTTTTTTTTTTTTTAAACAGATTTTTTGAATGCCCACGATACACCAGAATAATATGATTTAAACAACGTTCTCACTGCATATACCGCAATTGATTTATCGCCCTTTAAAAAAGTATGTTCAAATATTAAATTTTAGAACGTCAGTTAAGGAGCGACGATAGTGTAATGGGTAAGACAGTTTCTTCTCACCCGAACACGTGGGGTTCGAATCTGGTTAGGACTTTTTTTTTTTTTTTTTGTTTAACCCAAAGCTTTATAATAACAAATACAGAACACATTTTAACGATTAGATTTTTTTTAAAGTGTATCACAAGTGAGTCTTAAAGGCCTTGCCTGTCTTTTTATTTGATTTATTATCGAAGTGGATTTTTCTACAGAATTTTGCCGGGGACAACCCTTTTGTTGCCGTGGGTTCTTTTACGTGCGCTAAGTGCGTGCTGCACACGGGATATCGGTTTAGCGTCCAGACCACCACTCAAGGTCTAGTGGATGGGGAGAAAATACTGGCGACTGTGCCGGGATTCGAACCAGTGCGCTCAGATTCTCTTGCTTCCTAGGCGGACGCAATACCTCTAGGCCATCACTCCACATGACTCGGGTTGTGCGTGGTCCCGTGGTCGTGGTGGTAAAATTCGCCACGCGTGTGGTCACATTTAGCACCATTTCCGTTCACCCCCGAAAGCGGAGTGCGGTTACCTAAATGGCCGGTAAACGCGATCATACATGTGAAAGCTGACCCCGTATACAGGGGTTTCCCAGGGAGGTGCGGCCAACGGCTTCAGGAAAAGAAACTGAAACACTTTCCCCTTCGTGGGTTTCTTTGTGCGTCCGTGTTAAGGAAATGAGGCAGAGCTACTATGTCTGTCTCCAATGATTACGACAGATACCGTTGCTTTGTGTACATCGAGTTATCAGTCCACATCACACAAGTATGCGTATACAGCTGTGCGCTTCGTCGAAGCAGTGGTTGGTATTCTTGATTTTTTTTTTTTTTTTCAAAGGGGTGGGTCACAGTGTAAATTTGTTAAATCCACAAACATCTGCAACAGAGATACATCATTTGCCTTATTATTATTCTTCTTTTTCTTCTTGTCCTTCTTCTTCGTTTCCTTCTTCTTCTTCTTCTCCTTTTCATCCTCCTCATCTATCTTTTTCTTGTCGACCCTGAAATGGCCCCTTTGCGATCGGCTAGACTGTAAGCAACAGGATTTGATCTGATTTATCCTCTTACCCATCTCCTTCTTCTTCTTTTCCTTCTACGTCGGTTCGGTGTAATTATTTCTGCTCGTAGATTGTGTTGCCGTACAACGCCCAGTGTTCACACGCACAGTGAGATAGCGTGTTCTCTCTATCCGTGTGTTCTCTCTATCCGTGTGTTATTATTTCTGGGGTGTAACCATGCTGTCAGTGAAGAAAAAATATGACGTATGTCAATACACCCATACCAACAAACAGAAACCTACCCTTGCCAAATATTTATGATAGAAAGAGAGACATACAGACAGACAGGAAGATGAAATCATACATAAACCACTAAAGTAGGAGACCCGAGAGCATGATTCACGCTTTGCATGCAGTCTGTGTGGAATGGACTTTTATTTGGCGAGAGAAGTGGATAAGCAAGGACATGTTTTGTTGCTGTTTGTTTGTTTGTTTGTTGTTGAGTTTTTTCGTTCGTTTTTCGTTTATTTGTTTTTCTAATTTTTGTTTGTATTTTTTTCCGGCCCTCGGAGTATAGAAGTCAAAGAAATATGCAACAACAGCAAGAGAGAGAGAGAGAGAGAGAGAGAGAGAGAGAGAGAGCAAAATATTAACACCAAGGAAAGAACAATGGAAATACGTGCACAGTTCTCAGACACAAACGAATACACAAACATACTTATAAACATATACCAAACCATCCTTAATTATAAGTTCTAGTACGTACTGTTTCATAACTGGCATTGTCATTACGGCTCATTTACATCATTGTTTTCCATTTTATCAAACAAATATTTTTAAAGAGTTTCTGAATTCAACACTGCTAACAGTGTGTTTTAAGAAAGGGAAGGCACATTGTTCAAATATGAAGCACCGCTGTATGAAAGGCTTGACTGAAAGAGATGAATTCAAGGAAGGGGTATTGCATGCAAGTCTATTTCTGTGAAATTATGAGGAAGCAGTAATACCTGAAAACATCAGCTTACTTGCGTTCCTCTTGTGCACCTCCGTGACTTCCAGAGAGAGAGAGAGAGAGAGAGACGAACATTTTCACATGCAGTCCTTTCGGCGGAAATCAACTCATAAAAGACAAAGCCAAGAGAGGGAAGGGGAATATGTCACAATTTTCTTGACAGACGGATAGGCAGGCAGAGAGAGAGGGGAGGGGGTCAAGGTCAACTGAACTGAGGAGCGCATGTCACGTGCATCGCCTGCCTGTCCTGTGATGGTGACAGCGGCCTGTCCGGCCATGTCTTGTTGGTGGGATGGACGGATGGTCATCTGGTCCCTGCCTCTCCTTGTTCGTTAGTAGATGTAGTGGTCGTGGGAGTAAGGAGTGTGATTCATAGTATCAGTATCAGTCGTAGCAGGAGTAGGAGTAGTGTTGCTGCTGCTGCTTCCACTGCTTAGTTGTGATGGTTTTCATGTTCTCATTATTTCCCATAACAACCAGACAATTGACGCACATGTATACCGTCAATAAACAGGCCTAGCATTGCGAGTGTTATATATATATATATATATATATATATGTGTGTGTGTGTGTGTGTGTGTGTGTGTGTGTGTGTGTGTGTGTGTGTACATACATACATACATACGTACATACATACATACACTCTACCTACCTACCTACCTACCGACCTACCTACCTACCTACCTACCTACAAGCATGCATGCATACATGCATACATATTGACATACATACATACATACATACATACATACATACATACATACATACATACATAGGCAGACATACAGAGACAGATAGAACTCTCCCCAGTTGATAGCCGGCAAAGCGTCACGATACCCCCAGCGTTACAAGCAGGGGTTGAAATGGGTAACACCGCCGGTAAACAAAGGGAGCCGGCACCTGCAGATAATGGCTGTGGTGGAGGCGTGTGCAGGTGATGATGTGTGGAGATGGTGCGGAAACAAGAGCAAGCTAACACCAACATGGGGCAAAATATCAGGAAGCAGGAAGAGGTTCCGCGTCAACAGTGTCAGTATTACTGACAGACCCGTTGGGGTTGGGGTTGGGGTGTTTGTTGGTTTGCTTGTTGTTGTTGTTTTTAGGTATGAAATGTGAATGTTATTTTTCTTCGTTGGGGATACGCTGTGCACATTGTGTGTGTGTGTGTGTGTGTGTGTGTGTGTGTGTGTGTGTGTGTGTGTGTGTGTTCTTCGGTTTAACAGCTATTCTCTAGAAGTGTTATGAGACGGTCCCTGCCTGTATGCATGTGCGTGTGTGTGCGTGCGTGCGAATATGTATGTATATATATATACATACATATATATATATATCTCTGTGTGTGTGTGTGTGTGTGTGTGTGTGTGTGTGTGTGTGTGTGAACGAGTGAGAGAGAGAGAGAGAGAGAGAGAGAGAGAGAGAAAGATAGAACGAATGTGTGTGTGTGTGTGTGAACGGATGGGTGTGTGTGTGTGTGTGTGTAGTTATATGTAACATCTCCTCGAGGAAAATCTGCGCTTGTGATTTTTTCTCTCCTCTGTCTGTCTGTCTGTCTGTCTATCTGTCTGTCTGTCTGTCTGTCTGTCTCTTCCTTGCTTCTTTCTAGGATTCCTTGTTTGTTGTCTTTCTTGCCTGCTGTCTTTGCTATCTGTACCTTAATCCCAGCACACACAAAAGAGAGAAACAAAGAAACAAAACAAAGCAGGGCCATTTTTGTGGTCTACAGGGGCTGGGTTTTGTACTTGGGTCGAGCACGGTGTTTTTTTCTCGAAGAGTGTGTGCATGTTTGTTGGGAAGCACGGGAAGGAGCTGTGCGTGTAATTGTGTGTGTGTGTGTGTGTATGTGTGTGTATTTGTGTGTGTGTGTGTGTGTGTTCCAAAAATGTGGCTGTTTATGTGGTTGCTATTTCTGTTAGTTTTTGGGTTATCTTAAATGTTTGTTATCATATCCACACACACACACACACACACACACACACACACACACACACACACACACACACACACTCACTCACTCACTCACTCACTCACTCACTATCTCAGCAGAATATACACTACGCCAAGCCAGAAGCCGAGGACAAACATGTATGATAGATGTTGGGGGCAAAGCGCACTCGATGTTTGTATTTCTTGTTGTCTTTGGCTCACATGCTGGCTGTTATTACGTGCACGAGTTTTTTCTCCAACCCGATAACTAGCAGTACTGAAATGATTGCTCCTGTTCCTGGCTTCTAAAAAGCCGTGTGTGTGTGTGTTTGTGTGTGTTGTTGTAGGTGTGTGTGTTTGTTTCGTTGATCTGTTTTGGTTCCTTGGCTGGTTTGGGTTTATTTCTTGTTTTGTTTTTTGTTTGTATGCGTGTGGCTGTTTCTCTTTCTGAGGATTGTGCCATTCTTAGTCGTTGCAATCTTATTTCTTTTTTTTTTTTAAATCAAATTTTATTATATATATATATATATATATATATATATATATATATATATGTGTGTGTGTGTGTGTGTGTGCGTGTGTGTGTTTGTGTTTGTAATGATTTAGTAAATATAGGGAGATCAAGTACTAGCATCTATTGTTTTCTTAAGAGTAAGTATTCCAATGGTATGTTTGAAGTTTCTATTTTCAACAGCAATACATTCTTCGGTACATTGTTTTTCTGTGAAATACAATTGAAAGCTTGCTATGATAACTTTTTGGCTGACACCAGTATCGAAACAAAACCCATTTAAAACGAAAACTGACCACTGTGTTCCGCGGGATGTTGTTAACTTACCAAGGATGCATTAGGTAAGGAGTGTGTAGCATATTTTCCAGGATGCTGGAGCTCACTGTATTGTCGCTTACATCTCCTTTTTTTTCGTAATTTCCTTGGAGTGAGATACTTCAGTTTGTGTTAGAGTTCTTAATTCTGCCAGTCCCTCGTGTGATGAATGGTGTGTTGGTAGGGTTCAGTGATAGGGGGATGTTTGTGAGCATTTTCTCCCCATTATTATTTGGGGGTGAGGGGGGTTATTCACCAAGTTCTGTTTTCAGGAATGTGTTGTTGCGTGACTCATGTAGATGTTGTGCTATTGCTGTTTTGTTGGTTTTAAGGTTTAAAAAATGCATCGACTTTATTGCGCTATCGTCCACACATAAAGGTGTTGCTTTCACTTTGGAAAACCGAGAGAGAGACGCGAGCTGTCTTGCTGCGAGACAAGCAGATGCTGCTACCTGCACGACTTGGGTTTTGTTATGACGGCGTTTTGACATGGCCTCAGCGTTCGCCTGAACTAGAGGACCGCGCAGAACAAATGAAACAAAACTGATTTGAACCAACAACAACAACAAAAACCTCCACGCCTCCTGTTGGCAGGGTTCGTGGCAGTAGTGCACGTGCAGCAAGCACTGTTTGACAGATCGGGGTCACTTTACGTGTGTGCAGGATGGCAACCACCCTTGGTATCCATGTGTTCTGAAAATCAGAATACCATAACTTTATTCGTGGTATATGTATTCGTCTCTTTCGTACATATGTCTCATTAAGTTAACTGAGAAATACTCTCAAAAGAGGGTTAGTTTGGTTCATTTACATTGATAGAGGGACTGTAATGCCAACAATGCTTATTGTTAGCTGCACCAATATAACTTCCATGTTAACCAAAAGAACTTGCTATTTGATTTTTTTAAAGATAAAAATGACCACTGTAAATATTTGTGTCAGTATATCAAATCAGAGTGCCAAGTTTTTGTGGTTTTTTTTTTAATGTAACAGCACATTTATTGTGCGTGTGTATGTGTGCGTGTGTGCAGTATGTGTTCTGTGAGTTTATGTTTGTACGTGAGTGTGTGTGTGTGTGTGTGTGTGTGTGTGTGTGTGTGTGTGTGTGTGTGTGTGTGTGTGTGTGTGTGCATGCTCGCGTGTGCGTGTTAAGTGATTTAAAACGCAAACAAGCGTCAGATATCCGTTCATGTGTTTATATTCATAAACATTATATATGTATTATCGATCAACTCAAAGAATAACAAAACTCTTTTCTAACTGCATTTTATAAGCATTCATACATATTTCACTCACAACTGCGACAAAGTCATGCCCACAATTTCTGAATTTCTGGGCAATTCCAAAACATGTGATCACCGCTGTCTTAAACAGAATGACAAGCTTTGAAAAATTACCAACACCAAACAAATAAAACGAAGCGCTGTTGAGATCGCTCATGCAATCCAGCCGTGGTGTGTCGTCTTCTTCTTCTTCTTTTCTTCTTTTTCTTCTTCTTTTTCGTCTTCTTCTTCTTCTTCTTCTTCTTCTTCTTCTTCTTTTTCGTCTTCTTTTTCGTCTTCTTCCTCTTCTCCCTTTTTTTCCTCACGGCCTGACTAAGCGCGTTCGGTTACGCTGCTGTTCAGGCATCTGTTTGGCAGATGTGGTGTAGTGTATATGGATTTGTCCGAACGCAGTGACGCCTCCTTGAGCTGCTGAAACTGAAAAAGAAACTTTTCCCTTAACTCTGCAAAGTGTCATCAGGGCGGCACACACGTCTGTTGACCAGATTGCTCCAGGTCTGTGGGGTGTGTGTCAAAGCCTGGGTCTCTGTGGCTAGTTTTCCTGTCCATTGTGCAATGTTGTCAGTCCATCGTTGGTTTTTGACTCACTTGTGTAAACAAAGTGAGTCTATTTTTTAACCCGGTGTTCGGTTGTGTGTGTGTGTGTGTGTCTGTGTGTGTGTGTGTGTGTCTGTGTGTCCGTGGTAAACTTTAACATTGACATTTTCTCTGCAAATACTTTGTCAGCTAACACCAAATTAGGCATAAAAATAGGAAAAATTCAGTTCTTCACAGTCATCTTGTTTAAAACAATATTGCACCTCTGGGATGGGCACAAAAAAAAAAATTAAAAAATGAAGCCTAATTATATGCAAACTGCATTTACTGTTATATTTATATTTTTTGTATTCTCTAAACTTGGCACTTTCATCTGATATTCTGACACAACAACAAGAGCAGTCATTATTACCATTTTTTGTTCAAATAGGAACTTCTTTTGCTAAGCATGGAAGTTTTATTTATTTTGCAAACGTTTTGGTGCAGATAGTAAAAAAGGGAAATTACTCTGTAATTAATGCTAGGGGACTTAATTTGCCACAAGTGAATTTTGAAGGCCTTGCCTCTCTTGTTTGTTTTGTTTTCTTTTTCTGCTCTGGCATTCCAACGCTCACAGATTTTAGAGAAACAGTAAAATCATTGTTTTGTTTCCATTGTTAATTTATCAGCATATTATGGTATCGTCTTTTGCTGCTGTTCCACTACCCCTATATATGAATAAAGCATTCATTCATTCATTGGAGGGCCGGGTCTCCGTTGGCAGGTGTCGTGGCGGCGGGCAGGCAGCGAGCACTTCCTGACGATCGGGGCCACAACGTGGGTGCAGGACGGGAACCTGGTGCTGGAGCACGCCGAGTGGCCCGGGGGACTGAGCGAGTGGAACCTCGTCATCAAGGAGGCCCGACCCAAGGACGCTGGTACCTACGAGTGCCAGATCATCCACACGGACACCATCAAGTGGGAGGTGACTCTCACTGTTGAAGGTGAGCCAGGGAAGTGAGATGGGGCGGGGGGGGGGGGGGGGAGTGAGGTGGTGTTTAGGGTGACGGGTTGGATATGTATGTGTCTTGTTTTTTGTTTCTCTCTCTCGCTCTCTCTCTCTCTCTCTATCTCTCTCTCTCTCTCTCTCTCTCTCTCTCTCTCTCTCTCTCTCTCTCTGTATGTGTGTGTTCCTGTGCCTGTGTATCTGCTTTGTGTGTTTCTCTCTCTCCAACTGCCTTCCTCATGTGTATATTGACTGCAACAGTTTGTTTTTCAACGTGTCCCATTCGGTTGTTGGGTTTTATTTTGTTTTTGCTGGCTGTTTGTTTGTTTGTTTTCAGTATGAAATACCCTCTGTAATAAGGGCTACTACTTTCAAATGTTCATCTCCTGTCCCAACTGTTTTCTTAATTTTGTTTTCTTCATTTCTTTGGTATGCCCTCTCCAGTCTGTCTGAGTCATGTGATCAGCAGTTCATACAAACAAACAAATAGTGATAACAAAACTAAGAAGAAGAAGAATGAAACCCGCACTGCCTTGTGCCTTTTTTCTGTTGTACCATGCTCGTGTTCCCATCCACAATTATTTTTGAGTACCGTGCGTTCTTCTTTATGCCTCTGTCTAGTCTTCAAAAGTTCTTTCACCGAACTTACCTGCAGCAAGTACGTGTGGGTTTTTTTTGGGTTTTTTGTTTGTTTGTTTGTTTTTCATTGAATAACACACGTATACCTTCCGCTCCGAAGACAGTCGTTTCACTTCTGCATAGCCCGTGGGACTAATGACAGTTATGTGCTTTCGATCTTTCCAAGTGTGAAACGAGCATGGCGAACAGCAAAAAAAAGCTCTGGCTTCGCGCGGAAAACATGATCTCTGTTGACAGTTGGCATCTGTCGGAAATTTATGACCTTGTTGGTGTTTTTTCTTGCTTCAGTCTAAAATGGTTTACACTTCTGCTGCTGTCCGCAGAAGCCATAAGACTGTCGTGTGCCCGGAGTTTGTTCTTTCCCTGCCGGTGATTTGTGGAGGGTGTGTGGCAACTCGGTGGCTGGCTGCGAACTGGAGAAGGAAGCCACTTAGACGCCGCTTCATTTGATAATTGCTCTTGGAATCTGTTTCTCTCTGTCTGTCTGCCGGCTTGTCTGTTTGTCTGTTTGTCTGTCTGTCTGTCTGTATCTATCTGTCTCTCTCTCTCTCTCTCTCTCTCTCTCTGTCACACACACACACACACACACACACACACACACACACACACACACACACACACACACACACACACACACACTGTGCCAAATAAAACCCCAAAGAAAAGATTTGCCCTCCTTTCATTTCTACATGGTCAAATTTTCGCTCTCAGGGCTTCGTCAGAAGAGCGCCTTGTCCATAACAAATCTCTCTCTCTCTCTCTCTCTCTCTCTCTCTGTCTCTCTGTCTCGCTCTCTGTCTCTCTCTCTCTCTCTCTCTCGCTCTCTCTCTCTCTCGCTCTCTCTCTCGCTCTCTCTCTGTGCATTAGTCCCGTTTACTCTCTCTCTCTCTCTCTCTCTCTCTCTCTCTCTCTCTGTCTTCTGTCAGTGTCTGCAGGCATTACTGCTAACTATAAAAAAAAAGAGAATGTCAGTTGAAAGCGATGCGTTAAACGGAAAGACCCACCGTGTCTGAGTCAGGGGCACACAACTTCACAATTCCTCCAGACCCACCGCGGTACCCAAAATAAAGCCACAGCCATTAACTCTTTGACTGCTGCTAACAACTATGCTCGTCTGTCACCCCAGTGAGATAACAGAGAGTTTACATATCAAAGTGTCAGTTTGCACTCAAGGCCTGACAAGCTCGTTGGGCTATGCTGCTGTCAGGCATCTGCCTAGCAGATGTGGTTTAGCGTATATGGATTTGTCCGAAAGCAGTGACGCTTCCTTGAGAAACTGAAACTGCCTCTCTTTGTCTCGACATAATCCGTTTGGTCTTTTGGTCAGCAAAATAAACTGCACCATTGATAAGTAAACAATAAGTAGTAACAGCATTCAGACTCCGGTCTCACCAATCTGATTTCACCCAGGTTCAGCTTACAAGGGGTTAATCAAGGTCTGGAGTGGTCCTCTTGTCGCTGTTGTGGTTTTATTTGTGCTCACTGTTTTGTTTGTGAGCAAAAGCTGTTGTGCTTGTTTCATGTTTGATGCGTACTGCATTTATGGCTTTATTGGATAGGTTTTCAAAGGTAAGAAAAAAAACGAAAGCATAAAGAGTTGACAACTTCCTTCACAGCATGTTAGCTGCTTTCGCTTCAAATTCCACCGACATTCTTTTTCAGCCAAAAACTGCATCTATGGATCATTTCAGTCCGATTTTTTTTTTCTTTTTGTGTGTATGTGTGTAAGAATGTTTTGTTTCTTGGAAACATTATTTCCCATAACTATGACAAAAATAGCTTTGAAGAGTTGGAAAAAAAACACACGAAAACACAGTGAATAAACTGACTGGAAAGGAAAAAAGCAAGAAATATTTATCGATGGTAGAGAGAAAGAGACCGAAGAAGAAGGCGATGATGATGATGATGATGATGATGAAGGAAGCAGGCAAAAAGAACATATATTACATAAGCCATAATTATCCGTCCAGGGAATGTGTGAATTAGTCTCGCATGTTCCTGTCTGGATTCCTTCCTGAACCACACACATTCCAGACTGGTAATCTCGCAGCAAAATAAAACCATCCCAGAACGTAAATCCGTTACTGTTCGTTCCCCCCATCTGGCTTAAATTGACTCACTCTGTTTATGTGCCTGCTGAACTCCGTGCAAGGGAAGTCACCAAACCCAAGAGAGACAATTAAAGCACATCATTAGGGAACAGATACAAGGGAAACTTACTTAGACTACTAGCGTTTGATTTATGATTTCTTTCTTGTCGGTATTTTGTAACAAAGATTTATCGTTTCCTCTTTCTGTTTTCAACAACACGCTAACGAGACACCTGCCAGTTAGCGACTTGCAGCAGCCATCCTTGCCAGACTGTTCTCACCGTGATGTCAAGTCTGAATTGCCTCCCATGCCGCTATTTTTGTTTTCATGGTGAAGCAAAAAAGGCGCCGTTGGTCTGTCCCATTTTCGTCCCAACACAAATAGTCTCAGGCCATTGAAAAAAAAATTAAAATGGGAAGAACAATCAAGAGAAAAAATAGGGTAGGGGGAGTGCTTGAATAAGCTAAAGCTGAAGAAGAATCTTATTACGTATCTTGAATGCTATCGTTTTTGTATGTCAGAATAAGTGAATGAATATGTATAGATTTTCTCGTATGCAAAAATCAACCGGTCTGTGTGTGTGTGTGTGTGTGTGTGTGTGTGTGTGTGTGTGTGCGTGTGTGTGTGAAGCATTACCGTGTTTCTATGATTCGTTGGCTCTTATGGTGTTGAGGTTTGGTTTAACCACAGATAATAGAAACCAAAAGTGACGTGTACGTTTTATGGATGTAAATTCTGTTTCGGGTTGTTGTTTTTTGTGCTTGTTTTTTCTGATGGAAACTACTGGGGCTCCGTTGCCACATGGCAGTTTTGTTTGTTTGTTTGTTTGTTTTGGTTTTTCTTTGTTTAGTTTTGGGGGGTTTGTTTTGTGGGTGTTTTTTTGTTTGTTTGTTTGTTTGTTTGCTGTTTTTTTGGGGGGTGGGGGTGGGGGGGGGTTGTTTTTTTGCCTTTGCCGGTTCGCGAGCACATGGTGAGTTTTACATGATGATCGGCTGTGCATCACACAGGAGAGAGGTGGGGGGTGGGGGGCAACTGAAAGAAAAAAAAAGACGGACGTCTGACGAGAGAAAAAGAAAACAACAACAACAAAAACAACAAAAACACGGAAAAGGGGTTGGGGTGATCGAAAGAAAAGAAAAGGATTGTAAGAAAGAAAGGAGAGAGGAAATCCTATCAACTGTCGTGTTGACCAAGTACCTGTCTGTGTCTTGCTGGTGTTGTGTTTCGAAGAGACTGGCCGTTCATTGGCAATGAGAGCATTGCTTGACACTTCACACTGAGACTGTTGCTGTGTTCTCAGTAAAGGACTGTTGGTTTGTTGTCACATTCATAGCAACATTTTAACGTGAAACAGGACCAGTACGATTCTTCGCTAGATAAACAATGAATAAATAAGGAAATTAATTAAATAAACAAACAAAAAACAAAAAAACAACAACATTCAATCAATCAATCAATCAGTCACTTTATTGTCTGATACAGAGTACAGAAATTCGCCTTTAGGCTCATCGTCAAGAAAATTAAGCCTTATTTTAACTTTGAAAAGTGAAGACATTCATTCTATCATTCTAAATTAAAAAGACTCACACGAACATGGCGGGAGATGGTTGGGGGTGAGGGACGGAGGGGCGTTGCACCATCAACATCACAGTAGACTTGTTAACAATATATATACGAAGGTTTGACATACAAATACATTAGTTAATAAGTCTTAATCATAAATTAAACTTGGTTATAAATACATATATAACATGGAGCCTTTAAAAAATGCACACTCACACACACACATACACACACGCGCCCGCGCACGCACACACACACACACACACACACACACACACACACACACACACACACACACGCACGCACGCGCGCGCGCGCGCACACACACACATCCAGGGCCACAATAACTCGCAGATTAAGACCATTTCATATGTAGAAGAGTAAATTATTCATACGATAAAATACTAAATGAATAAATCACTTCATCTATTGGATTAAGGCACACAAAATCTAGATATAGATCACAGGCATGCAAATAAAAGCTTGATTTTGTAGGTAACAAGATAATCAAATATAAATCACACTGTACCACAACATGAATTCATTGTATAAGCCTTAAATCTGGAAACATATCCCTGTCTTCCTCCAACACAATACACCCTCCTCCAGACTTTGTGTCACACACACACACACACACACACACACACACACACACACACACACACACACACACACACACACACACAAACAACCAAAAACCAACAACAAAACCTTGGAATGCCCATATTGAATATATAATTACAAAAGCAAGAAAATGTTTAAACTTGCTCAAAGTTGTAAGTAAACAGTACTGGGGTCAAGACACAACGATATTGAAACATTTATCATCATCACTTATTCGATCCAAACTATCGTATAGACAAGAAGTCTTTTTCAATGCTCCAAAGTATTTGTTAAAGAAACTTCAAAGCATTGACTGTAAAGCATATAGACTTGCCCTTGGCGTACCTTTCCACGCACCAACCCTCGGAACATACAAAGAAATAGCAGAATTACCTTTGGATGAATACCGAAACCTGGCATGTGCTAAATACGTATTGAGAAGCTCAACAACTGAAAATTTTACATCAGAGGACGTAAGAATTACACCTGAAAACAACTTCCCAAAAAGAGCTAAAACGATATCTTATCTAACGCCAATTGGCACTTGTGTCAAACCTTTTCCAAAAGTCCGAAATTAATCCAGATAATGTAGACACGCAGAAAACAGGAAGTCCATGCCCCATTTGGGAGATGAGTAAAGCACAGTTTGATATCAATCATACTGACATTGCACACACAAAAAAGAGAAGAAAATCCAAATATCATGGCAACGGAAGTCCGATTACACCTTCAGAATAGATACCGTGACCACTTACATATTTACACAGACGGCTCACTCCTAG